>NW_023604861.1:96701391-96727437 GCF_014898055.3 Talpa occidentalis
GTGGCTGGGACCTGAGGTTGGAGTTAAGCAGCCAGGTTGGGTATAAAAAACCAAAACACGTGGGGCTTGGGTGGTCGCTCTCTCGCTCTCTCGCTTGCCTCCTGGCTTCACGGCTCCTGGCTGGCGGCCAGCTCTCAGAGTGCCATTTGGGATTCCAGATCGGTGGATCGGGTAGACTCATTTAAAACTTTGTCTCCCATTTTTCTCCCTGAGCTGTACATTTCCTCATTTGCCCTTCCCTTGTAAATAAACCTTTTATTAACCTTTCGCGTGTGCCTGCAGTAGAGCATTGATAAGTCCTTTTAAGCGCACGGGTGAGACCCCACAGTCAGGTACCCCATTTTGTATCGGGGCTGCCCTATAACAGTTCTCATTTTAATCTTCAAGATCTAATTTTAATCACTATAGGGAAGAGCAACAACATGAATCCCAGTCCTAAGAAAGCAATACCACTGGGCCAAAGTCAGCCCAACATGACAATCTCCCTGAACAATTAGAGGCCTGATCCCCGCCCTGGGCCTTGAGGCACTTGCCCTCCACTCTCTCCTTCCCGCTACACTTTAGGACAGAAGTCCACACCCAGTCCTGACCTGTCCTTGATCCCCTAGTCCTAGGGTAAGAGGCAGGGCAGCCCAGCAGGGACTGGCATTCATACATGATTCCAAAGGGCAGGAGGGGTGTGAGGAACGCCTTCCTCGCCAGCTGTAAAACAGGAGCAGTCAAAAGGGAAAGGTTACAGCAAGGTCCAGCTCTAGTCAGTTTCTGGCAGTGCAAGTTGGATTTCTATCTGCCAGAATGAAAAGGAGACTCTGGGCTGAGGGTCAATTCATCTTTTTATCTTTTCAAACTGTAAGAACTCTTTGATAAAGAGATTCTCAGAAGTCCCAAGGATGACTAGCAGCTAGAGCTAGTTAAAAAAAAATTAATCATGATGCTTAATCACAATGATAAAGACATTTGTAGCTGTCTGGTTTACAGAGTGCTTTCATTTAGCTATCACACTTGCTCTTCACAGCAAACTTTAAAGACAAAAAACTTATTATCAGGTTCTAGATCTCACTGGAAAATTTTGTATCAATTCAGGAAAGCACTTTGAAGATCTAATTTACCAACAAAAACTGTTTGACATGGATAGATAGAATTGGCTGTTACTGAAATCACTCAGCATATGGAGACAGCTTTGAAGGTGCCTACCGCGTGTGGCAGGGCCCGGTCAGGTGTGATCTCTTCATTCTCAGCCCTCCCCCTCACACACCTGGTGGCACAGACTTCCTGTGAAACCCATGGCCTGCTCAGTCTCCTGGTTTACATTGTTGTCTATAGTTCATAATTGGTAGATAGTTGCTTTTTTTTTTTAAGATTTATTTATTTATTCATACAAGCACTGGGTACAGTCCAGAAGCGTGGGAGGGTGAAAGAATTCACCAGAGCCAGAGTGGGAAGGAGAACAGGTAGACTGACGAAGTACACTGCTGAGGGGAGCAGCAAGTGCGGCAGGAGAGGTCTGCCATGCCATGTGGGACCCTCGCCGGGGGCCGGGTATCCAACCGGCGCTGCAGAAGCTGCGGGCAGCTTCACAGACCAGCGCTCAACTGCTGTGCCACCAGGAAGGCCCGGTAGATAGTTGCTTTTATTGTAATAAAGTGTTCATTTTTAAAAGTCACCTAAATTCATGGCTCACATGAATCATCTCTTGGTTGGCCACATCCAGGGGAAATCAGTCTGCAGGCCCCGAATGGACAGCAGGACCCCTGTGTGGGACAATCACACTGGAGGTCAGCACTGGGCCTGCAAAGAGTGGGGGAAGGCCTCCAACTCTGGGAACAACACATAACCAACCTGCCCACAGAGGGTGCTGGGGAAACACTGCACGCAGGGTGGGGCCGGGGCAGAACTACTTCAGCCTGGCCAATGCACAGGGCTATGACTATTAGTATTACTACTACCACTGTCATTTTTATGGATGCTTTCTCTTCTTTCTACTGAGCATTTAAGCCTCTCTACAGGGGCCAGGCCTCACAGACACAAAAATTGCTGTGCACAGATGAAATGAACACCAGGGTCAAAGGTAAGGTAACTGATGAGTGAGTCCTTGAGAAGATCTCAGGGAATCTGCTATGTAGGCAGCATATCAGGGAGACCTTCTATCTGAGGCCCACAGCCCAGTCAGTCTGTCGCTGCGAGATAACTGACCTTCCCCTACTCTGGGCCTCCTCCTACTATGAACTCCACTGCGCTATCTGGTCTATCATTACAGTAGACTTGAATTGGTTTTGTCTCCCCCAACTTGCCAGTGAGCTCCAAGGAGGCCCTGATGCAGCTCAGGCCTTGGAGGAGAGGAGTGTGTATTCGGAGGATGAGTTAAAGAGGAAGAGAAAGCCCAGGGTCTATTCCTGTTCTACAGGGGACACTACAGGTTCTCTGAGCCTCTCTTTTCCATCTGTAAAAGGGGGGACACAAGCCCTTCCTACCTGGCAGGCTTCGAACTGCACTGTCAGTATGGTAGCCACTAACCACGTGTGGCTGTCAAAAGCATGAGTGTGGCAGGTGGGAGCTGAAATGTGCTCTAAGTAGAGAACAAACAAAGAGATATCAAAGAGAGTACAAAAAATAAATAGAAAAAATATCCAATACTGGGCCTCCCCAGTGGCACAGCAGGTTGAGTGCAGCGCTGTGAAGCTATCCGCAGCCTCTGCAGCGCGGGTTCAATCCCTGGCCAGCCAGGGAGATACACACATGGTGCAGCAGACCTCTCCGTCTCACCTGTTGCTCCCCTCAGCAGTGTATTTCAGTCCATCTGCCTGTTCTGCTCCCTGCTCTGTCTCTAGTGAATCCTCTCACCCTCCCACATGTCTGGCCTGTACCCCAGCTCTTGTATGAAAATAAATAAATCTTTACAAAAAAAGTTAAAAAAAATCTCTCAATACTTATGCTGATTACACGTTGAAATAATATTTGATATATTGGATGAAGTTAAGTATATTATTAAAATTAATTTCACCTGTTCAACTTCACCTATTTTCATTTTGAAGATGTGGCTACTTTTCACCATGTAGTAAATTCCTATGTATCATCTACACTGGATCTATTTTAGGACTTCCTATTCAGTTCCAGTGATATGGTGCCTTCTCTTGGACTGTATGAATAAAGTATCAAACTATTCTCATTATTGTAGTTTTGAACTAACCTTTGTCAGTTTGTATTCTTGCTCTCCTGGTCTCACTTTTTTTAATTCCATCACAAAGAATAACTTAATCCTATTGGTCAGTCAGGTGGGACAGGAACAAAAGAGAGCCCAACAGAATCCAAAACAGAGGCCCCACTTTCACACCCAAGAACCCCACACTGGGTGTGTTAGGCAGGCACACAGCTGCCTGAAGCTGATAGGAGAAATGGCACCTGATAGGACCTGGCAGCTGTATCCCTAGAATCTTCTGGTTGAGCCAAAGGAAGGTGCTGCTGCAGAAACCCCACACAGGAAGAAGGGTGCAGTGTTATAAATGGCTGATATTTTTAGGTAGGGGTGAGGAAAAGGCAGGGAAACAGGATTTTTGTGATTATTTATAGGATATATAAAAATCTAGGTTCTACTGTTCCAGAGGGACTGAATATAGCCCAAGGAAACCTGTATAAAAAACACTAATGGGGGGGCCTCCCTGGTGGCACAAAGGGTTAAGTCTCACCACTATTAAGCTATCCACAGCCACTGCAGCACGAGTTGATCCCCAGCCAGGGAGCTACCCACATGGTGCAGTAGACCTTTCCTGTTTTGTCTGCTGCTCCCCTTAGCAGTATATTTCAGAGCATTTGCCTGTTCTGCTCCCCAGTCTGTCTCTGGTGAATCCTCTTACCCCTCACGACTCTGGCCTACACCCCAGCGCTTGTATACATAAATAAATAAAACAAATCTTAAAAAACAAAACAAAACTGGAAACCACCTAAATAGTGACTAGGAGAACAGATAATAAACTCTGTGTGGTCATGAATGACCCAGAAATACACATGTTTACATGGAGATACTTTCAACTACATTCAACATTAAGCAAATAAAAAAGTTAAATGTTTGAGAATGCATATAGTGCAAGACTGTTCACATGTAGCTTGAAAACATGCAAAACAATATTATGTATCGTTTAGGGATGCATACATGTGCAATTAAAAGAAAAAGAAATAATAAACACTGAATTCAGTCACTGATTTGAACTGGAACAGGGTGGTCCCCAGGAAAGGGGGAGGTTCCCTTCCCACCCAAGGGAGGGTGGAGCTGAGCACGGAGAGGGGAAGCTGCAGAAGAGACTGAGGAAGGAAGCAGGATGGAGCCAGGAGACCTGGAGGAGGCGCATGGAGCCTAGAGACACGTGAAGAAACTGCACTTGCCTTTTGGTCATGGACTGGGTGACACAGATGTGGGTGAGACCCGTGGGGGGTGACAATGGCAGCCTTTATCTTGATGTTGATTTTGCTCTTTTCCTTCGGGCTTGTTCTGGTTGTTTCTGACCCTTTTCTGTGTGTCCCCACTGGAAGATGCTTTAGACTTGTGGCAGGCTTTGGGGCCTTGTTCTGGGCCAATCCCATATGGATGGACTTTTATCCACAAGGGGATGGGTCACTTTGGGTGCTTCATTTAGAAACTAGACTCTTTGCCTTCCTGTATTGTTTCCTAGTTTTATTGAAGTTCCTTCCCATTAAAGTCTCCTATGTTTTGTGTTGATGCGGCGGATGGCAGAACCCATTTAGAATAGGCAGGTTTGGGAGGTTTGGGCTGCCCCTCTCCCTGTCCTATAACAGAACCAGGGAAAACAATCCAGACCCTGAGATCTTAAGGTCCAAGAGTACAAGAGTACTCATTATTTTATTTTCTATACCTTCTCTAATGTCTGAAACATTTTGCATCAAATTTTTAAAGTTTTAAATATCTACTTTCTATTAAGCATGTAGCAGAATACCAGAGATGTGGTAAAGACTCAATATATAATAGCAAGTGCTTTCACATTTACTCAGATTGTCAGCCCCATGTTAATTACTTCACTTTGGGGTTCTCTCCTTTAGTCCATCCTCAAGATAGAAAAAGGTTCTTCTATTTTTATAGAAATTCAAATGACTTTATGACTAAAATCACAAGAAACACTCTAAGTCAGGTTGCCTGGATCTGTACCTGCTGAGTCAGAATGGACTTTATACATTCAATTTTTTCTTTTTTTTTTTAAAAAAAGGAGAAATAAAATCTACAAAGATGTCATGGGTCAAACACTAACAGTGGACAGATTTAGAAGTGCTAATTTGAAAGCAAGACATGCCAGTGGTGTATTTCAGGTACAGTTCAATTCTTCATTCCCACCCAATGGAATGTAACAGAGCATTGAATTCACCCCAGGTGAACAATTGAGGCTGCCTCTTTTAGAGTTCTCACTTCTAGAAGCATATTAGAATCCCAAAGAAAGCTTTTAAAAATCCTAATGCATGGGCCTCCCCTGGTGGCGCAGCGGTTGAGCGCTGGGCTGCAAAGCTGCCCACAGCCTCTGCAGTGCCGGTTCGATCCCTGGCCGCCAGCGAGGGTCCCACATGGCGCGACAGACCTCTCCTGCCGTGCCCGCTGCTCCCCTCAGCAGTGTACTTCGTCAGTCTGGCTGTTCTGTTCCCCGCTCTGGCTCTGGTGGATTCTCTCACCCACCCCCCACGCTTCTGACTGTACCCAGTGCTTGTATAAATAAATAAATAAATCTTTAAAAAAAATAAATAAATAAAAATAAAAATCCTAATGCCTAAGTCACATCCATATCAATTAAATCACAATGTGCCTGCATGGAACCCAGACCGCAGCTCCCCAAGTGAGTCCAATATCCAATATATGAGCAAGGTTGAGAATCACTGAGCTATTTAGCACTTTCAGGAAAATGACACCCCTGAAACACCAGACCAAACAGTGAATTCAGATTGCCTTCCTTGATTCTTCCATGTATAAAACACTAATTCATTCCCTCTTATTCCTTCTAGACTTTTACAATTCTAGTCAATCATGGATTCAATTGCAGTCATAAAATTGCTTAAATTTGGAAACTGTTCTTACCAGTCCTAAATAATACAACTTCACCTTTTAGTTGGGTATGTCACTACCCTACTGAAAATCACATTTCCCAGGGTAAGGGCTGGGGGAGAAAGGAAAGGCCTTCTTCACTGAAGAATGCAAACTGATAAATGTATAATGAGAGAAAATGGAAAACCATTTTACAACCACCTTCATAATAATCAGTTCAGGCAAGAACTGATTAATCAGTATCAGTTCATCAATGGATACAAAGGCCATTGGGTGAAAGACTGCCAGGGCACAGAATAGTCACACAATGTCAGTTTCTCACACACACAACCTCTCTTCCTCCTTCAGTGGATGCATTCATTCCCAAGATACTTCTATGAGACAGAGAGTCCTTGTGTTTTTTTTTTTTAAGACATTTATTTATGCATACAAGAACTGGGGTGTACGCCAAAGGTGCGGTGGGAGGCAGGCGGCCAGGGGATTCACAAGAGACAGAGTGGGGAGCAGAACAGGCGGATCAACTGAAATACACTGCTGAGGGGAGCAGCAGGTGAGACAGGAGAGGTCTGCTGCACCATGTGGATTAGCTACTTGGCGGGGGAACAAACTCATGCCGCAGTGGCCATAGCTTGATAGCGCTGAAACTTTAACCCCTGCACCACAAAGGAGGCTCTGTATTGGTTGTTAAGCTATCCTCTCTCAGCTTCAAACCAGGCTCTTCACACTTCATGGAGATGCTGACCCTGGGACACCTCCAACCACATTTGCTTGCCAGCTCCTTCCCTGTTGAGATCCACCACTAGGAGGGGCTTGAGGCAGCTGCAGGGGGAAAAGAACTTCCTAATGGCTTCTGTTCCTGAGGTCACCCTAACATTTCTTCACCCTGACTGCAGCAGTTCCTTCTTATACAGCAATTGAATCCTGTTTGCACGTTTTCAACATTGCAGAATTGGCTTCTTCACAGACCTCTTAAAGTCACCAGGCATCAGGAGTTTGGGTCACAGATCCAAGTTGTCAAATTCATGGGCCTTCCTCAGAGGTTGGAGTTTTCAGCTTCACAGGGGCTCTTGTCCAAGTCTCTCACATTTTAATGATTCCAATCTCTTGTTTTTTCTTGCCCAGTCTCTGTAGTTGCTCCCTCCCTGATACCTTAATGCTCACTTTTTGTCATTGCAGTTATCTGACTAACAATTTATACCTATTTGACAACTCTTTTATTAAAATATGATTTCTGTCTTCTGACTGGATTCTGATGCAGAAATTGGTACCAAGATTGAGATTTATATCACACCCTCTGGCATGTGCATATATCTTACTAAGCATCTAAACAACTTGCTGTTTCCTGCATGATGAAACTTATCCACTACTACCAATAATGAGGAAACTAAATCTTTGGATCCATGTTGAAGATGGAACAAAATAGAAAGAGCCTATTTTTCTAGTCTGATGACCATGGAGCCATTATAATGGCCCTTGGCCTTCTTTTACCTGAAGGAGAAATAAACTTTCTTTTCTGTTCATGGGATTTTCTGTCACTTACACTGTATCCTAATTTATACAGGGCCTTATACACTTTTTTTTTTTTCCAAAGACAGTCCACCAAAATTAAATCCTGTAATTCCAGATTACAGTTAAGGAAAATTACTTGCCAACCACAATCAAAGGGAATCAGTGTCAAGTTGAATATTATCACATCAAGAAAAGTTAGATTGGGCCTCCCCGGTGGCACAGCGGTAGAGCGCTGGGTTGCGAAGCTGCCCGCGGCCTCTGCGGCGCCGGTTCGATTCCCGGCTGCTCCCCGGCCACCGGAGGAGGGTCCCACATGGTGCGCAGACCTCTCCTGCCACCCGCTGCTCCCCTCAGCAGTGTACTTCGGTCCTTCTGCCTGCTCTGCTCCCCGCTCTGGCTCTGGTGAGTTCTCTCACCCTCCCGCGCTTCTGACTGTACCCAGTGCATGTATAAACAAAAACAAATGAACAAACAAATAAATAAATAAATAAAACATGTCTCTATAAAAAAAAAAAAAAAAAAGAAATACAAGGCACTGCAGAAGCAGCCCCCAGCATTCAAAAAAAAAAAAAAGAAAAGTTAGATGTGTGTGTGTGTGTATATATACATATATACATATTTTTTGGTGAATGAGATCAGTTAATAAAACACTATCTACAAAGTGCTTACCAAGTATGAGGCATTGTACACTTTGCTTACATTTTATTTGATCCTGAGAATCCAGTGATGTAAGTGCCTTTACATCACCAATCTTTAAAAAAGATTTATTTATTTATTCATACAAGAACTGAGGTATAGGCCAGAGATGTGGGGAGTGAGAGACAGAGTAAGGAGCAGAACAGGCAGATTGAGTGAAATACACTGCTGAGGGAAGCAGCGGGCGAGTCAGGAGAGGTCTGCTGTGCCATGTGAGTTTCTCCCTGGCCGGGGATCGAACTTGGTGCTGCAGTGGCTGCAGATAGCTTCATAAGTTGTGTCCCAACCACTTGCTCCACCAGGGAGGCCCCTACATCACCAATCTTAAAACAAAGGAATTGAAGCTTACATTAAGTAATCTCTAGAATACACAACTAGCAAGTGGTAGAATTAGAATTTGAACCCAAATAATTCTGGCACCAAAACTAATGCTCCTAACCACTATACTACACAGCACCCAGAGTCAACTGACTTTAATATCTTTGACTCCAGGGCCTCCCTAGTGGCACAGGGGTTAAGCACAGCACTTTGAAGCTGTCCGCAGCCTCTGTAGCATGAGTTCGATCCGGGCCTGCCAGGGAGCTACCCACATGGTGCAGCAGACCTCTCCTGTCTCACCTGCTGCTCCCCTCAGCAGTGTACTTCAGTCAGTCTGCCTATTCTGCTCCCCACTGTGTCTCTGGTGAATCCTCTCACGCCTTGCACCTCTGGCCTGTATCCCAGTTCTTGTATGCATAAATAAATAAATCTTTAAAAAAAAAAATCTTTGACTCCACTGAAAACTTTGAATTTAAAGTGTTTCTCTCTAGAGAGTGATTCTATGTAGAACATAACAGAACCACTCAAAGAAAAACCAAAGACACTAAACAGAAGTGTTACAGCAACTCTATACTCACAAGCTGACAGTATTTCCAAAAAGCTGGCAAGACCAACTACATTTTGGATAATGAAGAGCCTGCTAGAAGCTAAAACCTTAGCTAAAAGAAAATTATCTCCCTTCCAAATCAGTATAGTACACAGAAGGCCCATCATAGGACTATTTACTAGCAGGCAATATTGACTAAGTTTTCTAGAACCCAGCCCACCAATTTTTAATTGAAATTAATTTTTATGAAGTCTCCTAAAACAAGACATCAAATCAATAGGCATGTGATTCTTACAGGTTGACATTAGATTTATAATGGTCCTTGTACACAGCATAGGCTTCCCCTGGGATTTCCTAAGGTCCATTATCCTTAGTGCTAAACTAAAAAGTACTATTTCACTTTAGGAACCAACTGGCAACTCAGCTGCCAACCATTATTTTGCAAAGCAGGACACAGTTAGTTGAAAATTATATTTTTCCAATTAGCACAGTGGGAAACACTGCTGAGGCATTCAGTCCAAGCCTGCAATTAGAGAACATTTGCTTGCTTCTAGAAATAGAATGAATAGGAAGTAGAGACCTGCTATCTAGGTTCTCAGCAGTGATACTCTGGGAGCAGAGACCTTGTTATAATTTCAGCAGTCCCCAGAAAATAACCACCTTGCTCCGTTTAATAAGTAGCATTCTGTTCTGCACCACAATATGTTCAGATGAGATGAAAAAATCCAGCATCACCTCTCAATATAACAAAAGGAATTTACATAAGCCCAGTCATTAGGAAGGAACTAATGATCTGCCAATGATCAGCCCTAGTGTTTTACCTTATTAGTTGTTTTTAAAAATCTATTAATAAGCTTCTGAACTTGTGAACATGTGCAGGTGCAGGAGAGCAGTGCATATGAACAGGACAGGGGAGCACCATGCTTTTCCCCATACTTTGATCTATGCATCTCTCCCATCTGACTATTCCTGAACTATATTTTATAATAAACCAGTACTTTAGTGGGAAAAAATATATATGAATAAAGCCTTAAACGTCTCCATCTGTGCATCCTTGGTGGGGATGTAAATTGATACAGTCATTATGGAAAATAGTATGGGGGATCCCCAAAAGATTAAAAATATAAATTCCATATGATTCCATTATCCCATGTCTGAATATTTACCCAAAAAATACAGAAACACTAATTCAAAGAGATATATACACCCCCATGTTTAATACGGCATTATTTACAACAGCCAAGAGCTGGAAACAACCTAAGTGCCTGCTGACAGACAAAGAAGATGTGGCATATATACACAATGGAATACTCCTTTCCTATTAAAAATAAGATGTTATTTTAAATGTCCTGCCATTTGCAACAACATGGATGGAGCTATATGAATAGTGAAGTAAGTCAGAGAAAGACAAACGCTGTATGATTTTACTCGTATGTGGTATATAGACAAAACAGATGAACTACGTAAAGCAAAATTAAACTTTTAGACTATGAGACCAATTAGTGGGGCCCAAAGG
Source organism: Talpa occidentalis (assembly GCF_014898055.3). Taxonomy (NCBI): domain Eukaryota; kingdom Metazoa; phylum Chordata; class Mammalia; order Eulipotyphla; family Talpidae; genus Talpa; species Talpa occidentalis. The sequence continues at coordinate 96,712,012 of NW_023604861.1, forward strand.
GAAAGTGGGAGGGGGAGGAGTTGGGGAAACTAGTAAGGTAGAGTATACAAATGTGTCCCCTTTTGACTCTTACTAATGAACTTCATGCAGTACATATACATGCTGATTTCCAATGATGAATCCCTAAAACTTACATAACACACTGTCCATCAAAAAAAAAATCTCCACCTGTACCTGTCTTCAAAGTAACAGTTTGCCATAAGCACCTCAGTCATCTCCAACTAGCTGACCCTCAGTTTTTTTTTTTTTAATTAATTAATTTATTTATTTGTTTGTTTGTTTGTTTGTTCATACAAGCACTGGGTACAGTCAGAAGCGCAGGAGGGTGAGAGAATTCACCAGAGCCAGAGCGGGGAGCAGAGCAGGCAGAAGGACCCAAGCACACTGCTGAAGGAGCAGCAGGTGGCAGGAGAGGTCTGCGTGCCATGTGGGACCCTCCGCTGGTGGCCGGGGAGCAGCCGGGGATCGAACTGGTGCCGCAGAGGCCGCGGGCAGCTTCGCAACCCAGCACTCAACCACTGCGCCACCGGGGAGGCCCTCAGTTTTCAATTAGAAATAATAAATAGGATGTTAAACCATCCTTGTGTCCCTGGAATGAATCCTACTTGGTCGTGGTGAATTATCTTATGGATACATTGTTGGATTCTGATAGCTAAAATTTTATTGAGGATTTTTGCATCAGTGTTCATTAGGGAGATTGGCCTGTAGTTTTCCTTTTTTGTGTTGTCCTTGTTCGGTTTTGGTATTAGTGTAATGTTGGCTTCATAGAACGTGTTTGGTATTGTCCCTTCCTTCTCAATTTTTTGGAAGAGTTTGTGAAGGATAGGCACTAATTCGTCTCTGAATGTTTGGTAGAATTCATTTGTAAATCCATCAGGTCCTGGGCTTTTGTTTTTGGGGAGGTTTTTGATTACCATTTCAATTTCGCTAATTGTAATTGGTCTGTTTAGGTGTTCTATTTCTTCTTTATCTAGCTTTGGGTGATTGTAGAGTTGTAGGAATTTGTCCATCTCCTCTAGATTGTTAAACTTGTTTCCATATAACTGTTCATAGTAGTTACTGATTATTCTTTTGATTTCTGCTGTGTCCGTTGTGATTTCTCCTCTTTCATTGATGATCCTGTTTATTTGTGCTTTCTCCCTTTTTTCCTTTGTGAGCCTGGCTAGGGGTTTGTCTATTTTATTGATTTTTTCAAAGAACCAGCTCTTGGTTTCATTGAGCTTTTGGATTGTTTTTTTTATCAACAAAAAGAAATATAAAAACCATATGATAATATCAATAGATGCTGAGAAAGCTTTCGACAAAGTGCAACACCCATTCATGATAAAAGCCCTTGAAATTCTTGGGATACAAGGAACATACCTTAACATCATAAAGGCCATCTATGACAAGCCAACAGCCAGTATCATTCTCAATGGTGAAAAGCTGAAAGCAATTCCATTAAGATCTGGAACAAGACAAGGATGTCCACTCTCACCACTGCTTTTCAATATAATACTGGAAGTCCTAGCCAGGGCAATAAGACAAGAGAAAGACATCCAAGGAATCCAAATAGGAAAAGAAGAAGTCAAACTATCACTATTTGCAGACGATATGATATTATACATAGAGAACCCCAAAAACTCCACAGAAAAGCTAATTCAACTCATCAATCAGTTCAGTAAAGTGGCAGGATACAAAATCAACACGCAAAAGTCAGTAGCCTTCCTATACACAAACAATAAATCTGAAGAAGAAGAAATCAAAAAAACCATCCCTTTCGTTATTGAAACAAAAAAAAATCAAATATTTGGGAATAAATCTAACAAAAGAGGTAAAGGACCTATACAAAGAAAACTATAAAACACTGTTAAAAGAAATAGAAGAAGACACAAAGAAATGGAGAGATATCCCCTGCTCATGGATTGGAAGAATAAACATTATTAAAATGGCCATCCTTCCAAAAGCAATATACAGATTCAATGCTATTCCAATCAAAATTTCAATGTCATTCTTCAAAGAAATAGAACAATTATTGATGAAATTCATATGGAATCACAAAAAACCCCGAATAGCCAAAGCTCTCCTGAAAAAAAAAGAAGGGAATGGAGGCATCACACTCCCAGACTTCAAACTATACTACAAAGCCATAATCATCAAAACTGCATGGTATTGGAACAAGAACAGACATACAGACCAATGGAATCGAATAGAAAATCCAGAAATAAACCCACAGATTTATGGTCAACTAATCTTTGACAAAGGAGCAAAGACTATGCATTGGAGCAAAGAAAGTTTGTTCAATAAATGGTGCTGGGAAAACTGGGTCGCTACATGCAAAAGAATGAAGCTTGACCACTACCTCACACCATACACAAAAATCAACTCAAAATGGATTAAAGAATTAGACATAAGACCTGAAACCATAAAATATATAGAAGGAAATATAGGCGAAATACTACGTGATTTGCACATCAAAGACATCTTTACAGACACATCACCCAAAGCAGTGATATGAAGGCGAAGATAAACAGCTGGGACTACATCAAATTAAAGAGCTTCTGCACAGCAAAAGAGACAATAACAAAAACAAAGAGAAACCCCACCAACTGGGAGAACATTTTTGCACCCAACACTAATGATAAAGGACTGATCACAAAAATCTGCAAAGAGCTGATGAGACTCAACAACAACAAAGAAAATAATCCAGTCAAAAAATGGGCAGAAGAGCTAAAAAGAAACTTCTCTGAAGAGGAAATGCAAATGGCCAACAGACATATGAAAAAATGTTCAACATCACTTGTCATCAGGGAAATGCAAATCAAAACTACCATGAGATACCATCTTACACCAGTGAGAATGGCACATATTAAAAAAACTAGCAACAACAAATGTTGGCGAGGGTGTGGAGAAAAAGGAACTCTTCTGCACTGTTGGTGGGAGTGCAAACTGGTCCAACCACCGTGGAAAGCTGTGTGGAGATTTCTGGACCTACTAAACATAGAGCTTCCATATGATCCAGCAATTCCACTCCTAGGTATTTACCCAAAGGACACAGAAACATCAATTCCAAAGAACACCTGCACCCCTATGTTTATAGCAGCACTGTTTACAATAGCTAAGCTTTGGAAACAACCCAAATGCCCAAAAATAGATGACTGGATCAAGAAGATGTGGTACATATACACCATGGAATATTACTCAGCATTCAAAAAAGATAAACACATGCAATTTGCAGCAACATGGATGGCGCTGGAAGGGATCATGCTCAGCGAAATAAGCCAGAAAGAAAAAGAAAAATACCGGATGGTCTCACTCATAGCAGGAATCTAGAAAACTTAAATAAGGGACCAGGAAAATGAATAACTATAAGAAAGTGAAAATCAAAATCAACAAAAAACTATGAACCAGAGACACTTTTAAGGGGGCAGGGGCGGGAGGGGAGGGATTGGGGTCAGAATGGGGGCGCTGCAATTGTATGGGGAATATAACAATAAAATTTATTATCTAATAAAAAAAAATAAATAAAAAAAAAAAAGAAATAATAAATAGGGCCTCCCCGGTGGCGCAGTGGTTGAGCGCTGGGTTGCGAAGCTGCCCGCGGCCTCAGCAGCACCAGTTCCATCCCCGGCTGCTCCCCGGCCACCAGCGGAGGGTCCCACATGGCACGCAGACCTCTCCTGCCGCCCACTGCTCCCCTCAGCAGTGTACTTCAGTCCTTCTGCCTGCTCTGCTCCCCGCTCTGGCTCTGGTGAATTCTCTCACCCTCCCGTGCTTCTGACTGTACCCAGTGCATGTATAAACAAAACAAACAAACAAACCAGCAAACAAATAAATAAAGCATGCCTCTATTAAAAAAAAAAAAGTTAAAAAAAAAGAAAGAAATAATAAATAGTTGAGAACTTGGCTCTCTCAAGGACAGGCAAAGATAAACTTTGCCACCACAGAGTGTGAGGTCAGCAACCTTATCAAAATGCAGAGCACTAAACAAGATTTTGCTGTGAGCCAGGAGAAAGTCATTGGTTACTGACGTATGTGCAAATCTTACACATTTCACACAGTAAATCAGGCACCCTCATATCATTAGATTTTATAAGGAACACCACAACCCAGCTTTTAATGAGCAAGAGTTTTTGTCACGTTTGGCCTTTAAGCAGCTTTATATTGCCTGAAGTTTAAAAAGTAAGAAAGAAGCAAAACAAATCCTTTCATTTCCTGCTAATCGAGAATGAACTGTTGGAAACACTAGCTTAGCCTGAAGCTTAGACCAGTTTGCAAAATTCATGGCAACCTCCAAGTAAATAGTGCATGGTTATACGACATTTTTCTAGTTCTCAGCTACTATAGTGGATTAACCAGGTGACTCAAAGTGGGCCTGTGCATTCTGTGAATGATACTGTTTAACTTCTGGACACAAAGAGCTTTACCAAGGAATAAAGAGCTTCATCTGCAAGTGATTGTGGGTTCGTGCATGTGTGCACGAAGGCAAAACACCTAATAAGATATACAAGATGTTGGCAGTGCTAAGTTATCTTCAGATAATGGGACTGGGAAAGCAGAAAGCAAACAAGGAGGTTTCCGTACCCCCCCACCCACCGCCCGCAGCTTCTAAGTTGTGCTTTTTTTTATTTGAATGCAATATAAACATGCCAATAAATTAACCACTTTAAAACAAAAAAATAAAAAATACTACTAGGTAAAGACAGAACATTCCCTCTAAGACAAAATGGCTGTAAGGCACTACTATAGATAGAGTCAATAGGCGAAGAGACAAAAGCACAAAACGTGGACATTAGACAGCAAATGAGAAGTTGTGAGTAGACCCAAGAAGGCAGAAGCTTTGGTGGCCACTAAGAAATTGGAAAACAAGGTAGCTCTAGAAGATATAAAACCAGAAGGACTGAAAGCTAGGGCACATGATATATTAGATGATATTAAAGAATTACAATTAATTTTATTGGATGATAATGTATTGTGATAACATTTAAGAACAAAACACTATGTTCTTTAGACAAAACACTGTCCTTTAGACACATCTGGAAATATTTTATTTTTTTTGAAGATTTATGTATTTATTTATGCATATAAGAACTGAGGTGGGCCTCCCCTGGTAGCGCAGCAGTTGAGCGCTGGGTTGCGAGGCTGCCTGCAGCCTCTGCAGCGCCAGTTCGATCCCTGGCCACCGGCGAGGGTCCCACAAAAAAAAAAAAAAGAAAACTGGGGTACAGGCCAGAGGTGCAGGTGGTGAGAGGATTCACTATAGAGACAGAGCAGGGAGCAGAAGAGGCAGATGTACTAAAATACACTGCTGAGGGGAGCAGCAGGCGAGTCAGGAAAGGTCTGCTGCACCATGTGGGTCGCCTCCCCGGACAGGGATCGAACTTGTGCTGCAGTGGCTGCGGATAGCTTCATGGTACTGCATCTTAACCCCTTACACCACCAGGGAGGCCCACATCTGGAAATATTTTACAGGTCAAGTAGTATGTCTGGAATTTGCTTAAAAATACTCCAATAAAAAAAATTTAGTATATGAGGAAAATAGATGAACAATAGCAGTTTATTGTTCTTGGAGCTTGGTGATGAGTACACAATACACAGTACACAGGATCCATTAGACTTTTCTAGTTTCATGTATATTTCCAAAGCTCCATAATGTAAGTTTTCTTTTTTTAAAAAAAGATTTATTTAGGGCCTCCCCTGGTGGCGCAGCGGTTGAGTGCTGGGCTGCGAGGCTGCGCGCAGCCTCTGCAGCACCGGTTTGTTCCCCGGCAGCCAGCGAGGGTCCCACCAAAAAAAAAAAAAAAGATTTATTTATGCATACAAGAGCTGGGGTACAGGCCAGAGATGCGGAGGGTGAGAGGATTCACCAGAGACAGAGTGGGGAATAGAACAGGCAGACTGACCGAAACACACTGCTAAGGGGAGCAGCAGGCCAGACAGGAGAGATCTGCTGTGCCACGTGGGTTGCTTCCTGGAAGGCCGGGGATAGAACTCATGCTGTAGAGGCTGCGGATTGCTTCATAGTGCGGTGCTTAACCCCTTGCGCCACCAGGGAGGCCCCATGAAAGTTTTCTTTTAAGCAGCAGCAGTTAAACCCCCAGATCCATTTTCCCAAGCCACAGTCAGTCCTCTGTCTTCGGCAGAGGTCATTTTATACAGAGTAGAACAGAGGGTTCGAAATGGGACACAGCGGAGAGTGGAAGGTAAGAGCCATACAGGCCAGCCCACACTTTGCAGTGGGTGTGGGTCCATAAAAATGAACATACAAACAAATCATGCAAAGCAATCTAAAAGTCAAGTGTAAAATTTATGGTTATCTGTGAAAGTTAAAAAATATATCTGAAAGGGCCTTCCTGGTGGTGCAGAGGTTAAAGTCTCAGTGCTATCAAGCTAACTATCACCAGTCACTGCAGCATAAGTGCGATTGATCCCTGGCCAGGAAGCTGACCCACATGGCACAGCAGACCTCTCCTGTCTCTCCCACTTTCAGTAGATCCGCCTGTTCTACTCCCCACTCTGTCTCTGGTGAATGAATCCTTTCACCCCAACCCCCACCTCTGGTCTACACCACAGTTCTTGTATGCAAAAAAAAAAATTTTTTTTAATCTAAAAAAAGTCACTTGTGGGTCCTCCCTGGTGGCGCAAAGAGTTAAGACACAACCTATGAAGCAATCCGCAGCCACTGCAGCACGAGTTCGATTCCCCAGCTGGCCAAGGAGCAACTCACATGGCGCAGCAGACCTCTCCTGACTCGCCTGCTGCTCCCCTCAGCAGTGTATTTCAGTCAATCTGCCTGTTGTGTTCCGGTCTCTGGTGAATCCTCTCACCCTCCACACCTCTAGCCTGTACCCCAGTTCTTATATGCATAAATAAATAAATCTTTAACCAGGTTTGTGAAGAGGCTGGAGAGTGGGAAGAAGTGTGGGAAACTTTAAAAAAACAAAAAACTTAGCTTCTGACAGCATAATGATTATAGGAAAGGAACTATGTGTGGGTGGGAGAGATGAGAGTAGAAGGGGCTGGTTGGTGGTGGTGACATTTGTGAATGTGGTTTGCTATCTACAATCGCTGAGGTGAGAAACTACTTTCTACACACTACACAGAAACTGAAATCCATCCAGTGTTGTAATATAATATTACCGTGTGTGTGTACTGAGGCATTGGAAATTTGAATGTCGTTGAGGAACTGATGCTGTTTACCTAGAAACCGTGGAACAAATATCCACATACTGGAACCAAACAAAGTAAGGACTGACCAGAGATTAAAATAGTCACATGTACACACATGCTGACAAATATATAGAGCCCCAGAACTCTTGAGTAATTAGGATTTTACCCTACTGATTTTTCTCTGGGATTCCCCCAAGAAGAGGCTAACCAGATTACCCTCCATTAGGATTTCTCATCTACAGCCTTAAAGACTTTTTTAAAAAGATTTATTTACTGGGGCCTCCCCTGGTGGCACAGGCGGTTGAGCACTGCACTGTGAAGCAATCCGCAGCCTCTGCAGCGCAGGTTCAATACCCGGCCAGCCAGGGAGAAAACCACATGGCGTGGCAGACCTCTCCTGTCTCGCCTGCTGCTCCCCTCAGCAGTGTCATCAGTCTGTCTGCCTGTTCTGCTCCCCACTCTCTCTGGTGAATTCTTTCACCCTTCCGCGCCTCTGACCTTTACCCCAGTTCTTGTGTAAATCTTTAAAAATAAATAAGGTCAGAGAAATAGAAAAATGTATTAGAAAAAGTGGGATATTAAAGGACTAAATAGTTCCATAGTTTAGAATGCTTAAAAAAAAAAAAAGTATAGAGGACACCAACATGATTCAGGAAATTTCTAGAAATGAAGGGTGTGTATTTCTGGTTCTCAGTCTATTGAAAAGCAAACAACTCTTGCAGAATTTTCTTTCTTTTTTTTTTCCAAAGATATATCCATTCATGCATACAAGAACTGGGGTGCAAGCCAGAGGTGTGGGGGAGAGTATTCAACAGAGTGGGGAGTAGATCATGCAGACTGACTGAAACATACTGCTGAGGGGATGAACTAGTGGTGCAGTCACAGTGGCTGGCTGGCTGGCTCTGGCTGGCGACAGCTCAATAGGGCTGTCTTTAACCCCTGCACCACCAGGGAGGCTCCCTGGTTAATTTTCTGACACAAAAGGACTAAATATCCCAACAAATTTCCCAAAAAGAGAAGATGACACAAAGGACCAGTCAGCAGAAAGCCTCGACTAAAAACAGTGTCTTCAATATTCTGAAGGACTATTTCAAATCTGAACTTTATTTAAATTATCAATTAAAATGTGAAAATAGAATAAAAACATGTCTATACATGTAAAATATCAAATTGAAAAATTCTCACCAACACTCTCTCAGGAAGCTGCTAGCTGGTATTCTCGACACAGAAACAGGGAATGAACCAAGGAAAACAAAACCAGGTTACAAGAAATTCAACAGAGGTCAAAGAAACCCCCCAAAATGGAGGGAAATTTGGGGATCCAGGTGTGAAACTTGTCTAACCTGGAGCAGAGCAGGTTTTGATGAGCCTTCCCTATAATAAAGCGGAACTGCTAAACATTCTTGTTGTTTCTGAGGTTTTTTTTTTTAAGATTTATTTATGCATGCAAGAACTGGGGTACAGGCCAGAGGTGTGGGGGGTGAAAGGACCCAGAGACAGAGTGGGGAACCAGAGGCAGATTGAAATACACTGCTGAAGAGAGCAGCAGGCGAGTCAGGAGAGGTCTGCTGCACGTAGATCACCAACCTGGCTGGGGATCAAGCTCTTGCTGCAATGGCTGCAGATAGCCTCATAGGTTGCGTCTTAACCCCTTGCACCATCAGGGAGGCCCCCTGTTTCTGCATCTTAAGAGGAAATTACATTACTGGTGGACAGTTTCAAGATGGATTAATGAAAATTACATTAAAAAGACAAAAAAAATACAACTTACTCCAGAGAGAACAAAAAGTTGTATGGGAAAAAAGATCACAATATATTTATAAGACTTGGCAGCTCAGTATTTTTTTTTTCCAGAATATTGTTCTTACCGGGCCTCCCTAGTGGCGCAAGGGGTTAAGCACCACACTATAAAGCAATCCACAGCCTCTGCAGCACTGAGTTTAATCCCCTGTCAGGAAGCTAACCCACACAGTGCAGCAGACCTCTCCTGTCTCCCTGCTATTCCCTTTAGCAGTGTATTTCTGTCAATGCACCTGTTCCGCTCTCCACTCCGTCCCTGGTGAATCCTCTCACCCCCTCAACACCTCTGGCCTATACGCTAGTTCTTGGATGCATAAATAAATCATTAAAACTCAACATGTTTCCCCCCTTCAGAATCCTCTGCTAGGTACCCCTGTACCAATTCCCTCCTCCTTCTTCAAATTAAAGTCACAAGGTTATTTTTAAACAACCCAAAAGCTACAACTATGCCCCTGCTCTGCTAATAGATAACATTGGAAAAGATAACAAGAATTTTGCAAGCCTGTTTCTCATCTGTAAAAGAAGGATAAAGCCTAAAAGCTCAGTATAGTGTCTGATATTAAGTGGTGAACATTATTTGAATGACTTTTCAGTGAGATGACTAAACTTACTAACAGGATACAAAGGTATATACCCAACCAGCCGTTAATCTCTCAGACATGGGTCATGTTAGGTAGGCATAGCCTTATCCTTGTTATACTTTGGTTTGCATTCTCCTAAAAGTAATTCTTAGGACAAGAACTATCAACCTAGTTTGCAAAGCAATGTGCTTTTCATTAACTGTTCATTAATTTTCATTAATGGGTGAAAGAGATAATGGGTCAAGATCAAAGAAGCCAACACATACATATATCTTCTAATGAAGCTGGCTACACACATACACTTCACTCATTTTAGCAGTCTTTATAACAGCAAAGCTAAAAACAAATCTGAAAAAGAGGTCTGATAAAAGTTCCTTTGAATAGTAAAACTGGTTATTAAAAACTATAGACCTGTATGTGCTAATGTGAAAGTGTCTAGTAGACTATGCCATTAAAATTAAGAACTATTGGGCCTCCCCGGTGGCGCAGCGGTGCCGGTTTGATCCCCGGCTGCTCCCCGACCACCGGAGGAGGGTCCCACATGGCGCGCAGACCTCTCCTGCTGCCCGCTGCTCCCCTCAGCAGTGTACTTCGGTCCTTCTGCCTGCTCTGCTCCCCGCTCTGGCTCTGGTGAATTCTCTCACCCTCCCGTGCTTCTGACTGTACCCAGTGCATGTATAAACAAAACAAACCAACCAAAAAAAAAAATGAAGAACGATTACACAATGGTCCCTATGAAGTAGTAAGTACATCATGTATATTCTGGATCATCAACAGCAAGAAATGGGGAACTTAACTTAGGTGGGATGGTAATTCTTACTTCTTATCCTCACTATACTAAGAATGACATAAGGCTGATTGATCTAGAGTCCAAATGCTTCAAATATGAACAAAAACCATGAGAATAATTTTTCTAAAAACTGTAGCTTTTTTATTCAGCTCAGAGGTAGACAGATGAACATGGAAGGCTGTCCCATTTATCTTGCCCAAAGTTTATATTCCATTTCATTCATCCATCCTACACTGCTAGAAATCTTAAAGAAATAACCAATATTGGCAGAAGAATTCCTTTCTACTTCTTAGCAATACCTCAACAAATCACTTGCAAAGAAGTTACAACTAACTTAAATTTTCAATGTTCAAAGAACTTCATCCTTAGAAGTTCCCAAATAAACCAATCAAACCTGCCACTACCGACAGGAGGGCAGAGTACAATGACTATTTCTATAAGAGACTACAGGGGAAACGTCGGTTACATTATTTGTTGTTAAATCCCTGTGCACGTTAGGGCAGAAGCTGGTGAAACCAACAAAGCAGAGCACACTCGTACAGCTCTGAATGGTTTAAAAAAAAAATTCACAAGTTTTATCTTCAGAGACAACATTAAAACATAATGGAATTGAAGCCTGATACAAAAAGTAGAGAAATATGTACAGGAATTCACAGCCCAGAAGGAAAGGGGACCTTATTAAGAATCAGTGAAAACTCGGCTATTTTACATAGCTAATTTTGAGACAAGTCATATTTAGCACAAAAGCAATTATAGCACAAGTAACACTTCCCTCCCACAGCTCCCAAACTCTAACGACTCGTGTCAGTCTTCTATAACACTGTAATCTTTCTTCAAAGGAGCAGGAATGTGTAAGGTGGTCCCAAACATTGACACGAATTTGAATCTCAAGCAGCAGCTTCACACTTTGAAGATGAAGAGCGCCATGATAGCAGCACTGATGACGCCAGAAATGGGGACTGTGACAAACCAGGCCATAAAAATGTTACGGAAGAGTCGCCAGTCAACAGCCTTTTTGGATCGGAGCCAGCCAACAGATACAATAGACCCCACCTAGGAGAGACAGACACCAAAAAACCAGTTACTAAAGTGTCACTGGCACGTGGTAAATACAAATAGAGCTGAGTTTATGTAAGTCGTAAGTCTGACTACCAGATGAGCCAGATTTTATGAAAGCTACAAATTAAAGGAGAGAACTTGTGGAAGATGAAGGCAATACAAAAATCAAATCATTAACCTGTACTCGCTAGGATAAACATTATGAAAAAAGGAATCCTTCTTTCTGAAGTTTCTCAGTACTTCAATCCTGAGAGACTCTGAGTATAAACTTTTCTCTTTTTTCCCCCAAAGATTTTTATTTATTTATACATACAAGAACTGGGATGTAGTCCAGAGGTGGGGGTATAGGCCAGAAGTGAGAGGATTCAGAGACTGAGTGGGGAGCAGAACAGGCAGATCTACTGAGATACACTGCTGAAAGGAGCAACAAGCAAGACAGGAGAGGTCTGCTGTGCCAAGTGAGTTAGCTCCCTGGCCAGGGATCAAACTCAGTCAAAGTGGCTGGCGACAGCTTGATAGCTCTGAGATGTTAACCCCTATACCAGCAGGGAGGCCCTGAATATAAACGTTCCATAAGTACCTTGCCCTTCAATAGTCCAACAAGTTTCTCATTTGCAGACTCTATATAAAAGGTCTTTGGCATCATTTGGGAAAAATATATATTAATGCTTAGATAGGAGTAATAAACAGACACAAGAAAATTGTTAAACATAAGCCTTTACATTCTTGCAGTTACTTGTCCTACTAAACTTGTACACTCCTCAAAACTCTAAACTTTCCAAACCAATACATCGAAAGGGTAAAAACAAAACAAAACAAAAAACCCCACATATCACTAGAATCATTCAAGACCATTTATTATTATACTTACTTTACAATGTGTTGTACTGACAGGAAGACCAATATTTGATGCAATTACTACAGTGAGGGCAGATGCCAATTCAATACTGAAGCCACTAGAGACACAAAAAAATTATTTGTCAAGAATGAAATTTGACTGTTTTGATCTACTTCAAATTAAGACAACCCTGCTTTGCTTTACTCGGTGACAAAACTGCCACTAACATCTTTAATTTGTTTAATTCCTGAAATTTACTTTAAACTAGGACTGCTTTAAATGGAACTCCTCTCTTCCCTCTAACAATTGAGGTTTTAAGGTACTCTCGAAGTCCATTATTTAAGTGTGCACTTTTAATTTGAACCAAATTATTAGTTTTAGCTCCCAAACAAGCCAAGCATACACTGCTATTCACTCTTAATTTAGGAGAATGGGGTTGAAAAACACCTGACCAAAAAATTCAGTTTAAGAGCCAGACAATAAATATAATCTACAAAGTTCAAGCCAACAACCAGAATAACATCAGGAACTTAAACAAACTTGGTTATTTTAACTAAAGCATGATGCATGTGGCAGTACTACATAGTTATGTATCTTAAGAAAATGAGCATTAACCTCCCTAATAACTGTCTGACCAACTTACCTAGAGGGTGTGATTGGTGTCAGATCTTTCCCCATGGTCTGGATAACTCTCCTTCCCCAAACCCACAGACCAATACAGATACCAACACCACCATAGAGCAGAAGCCACACTGGTATCGCTACTTTTGAAGAAACATCTCCCTTGTCGTAAACCAGATATAAAGCAACCAGGGGGCCAATGGCATTGCTGAAAGAAAAAAGGGCAAATGGGTGACTTTTCAGGCAGAATTAGAACTTGGCAATATCCAACTTGCCAATGGCCTAAAGCAACTCCTCGGTTCTAATAAACAATTCAAACCACAAAACTCAGTTTTAACATTGTATAGGGCACCGATTTTAAGTTTTTCATCTTAAATTCCACAAATTACTATCAAAGAGCTGGAATCCAATCATAATAAACAAACTTTCTCTCAAACACTAGCTGCGTTCCTACGTATAACCTCCTGAAACCCAGTCAAAAAATCCTTTGTAATATCCTTAAAGAAAAATTTTAACAACCGTTTTATTAAGTCAGTAACTGCTATTACCTCATACCATCTATATTATCCAGGGTCTCATGGTGATAGCAGTACCAGCCACAAGCACAGCTTTATGGAACGGAAAATGAGGTATGGAAATAAAATGTCAAGATTCAAAATGAACTGACCTGACATCATTGCCACCATGGGCGAATGACCCAAAGCAGGCTGTAAGGATCTGCAGGAACTGAAAGAGGAGAGACACTTCTGGTTTATCCTGGTCAGACCATTCTTCTAGAGAGTTACTACTTCCTTTTCTGTCACCCAGACCCATCTCTGCCTTGGCACTCATGTCCATCTCAGACGCCGAGTGAATGTCAGACACAGCGTTGCAGTAACTGGTGTAACTGTCCATTCGAATTCGCTTCTTGCTGTCTCCGTTTGGCCATGTAAGCTTTTCCATTTCTTCACCTTTTTGTTCACCTTCTTTGGCACGGAACGAATCCAGAGGCATGCCACAAATTGCCATGGTGTAGGAAGTGTAACTATTGTTGCGCCTCAAGGGTTTGTCACCAGAGTCTCCCATGCAGTCTCCCACCTTGGCCAGATGTAATTTATGGAGCAGCTCTTTGTATAAGCCAGAATCTTTATGCACGGTGTGATACTGATAGTGGCCACTGGAGTTTATCTGGTTACTGACAGCTTGATTGAACTGAACAAGGTTCCCGTTAGGTAACTGCACTGTACCTGACCAAGACCAAAAAGGGAACATTCAATACAAAGAGCATTAGGTTCAAACAGCCTCCACATCAGTACTAGGTGACAAAGTGAAGCTCTAGTTCCCCCACCGGAGGATATTCCACTCACCATTCATGGCACTGTCTATGCTGGTTTCTTCTTTCAGGTCGACGCTGGGAAGCCTCTCTCGCTCAGGAGCTTCCTCTAAGTCTCCCAGTTTGAATGACACTGTTTTCTCTTCCACTACAGCCCTGAGGGGCACAGTGGCGGACCCTCCCTCAGAAACAGGATTCCTGTTTTCAGTGTCACTGAGAGACAACTTCGTTTCTTCATGGTCTTCTTTCAAGCTGTTCTTTTTTTCCATTAACGGCTTTCAGAAGGACTAGACTTTATTTCTCCTAGAAAAAGGGTGTTTTGTTTGGTTTTGACCAACTAACTTGTTCCACATCCCACATCTCAAAATGAGAATATAAACCAGTAAAAATTCATGCTAATTTTCCAATCTGTATTACTTGCCACCACTTATCTTTCCCTTGAAAAAACCAGCAATGCAGAAACTTACATTATCAGGGATGGCAAACTTTTACAGTAGAGTGTTTTAGGCTTCATGGGCTGTTGTGTATTCTTGTTCTTTGTTTTTATGTTATAGTCCTTTTACAAATAGAAAAATTGTCCCATGTCCTTAGCAGACCCATTCTATAATGGGTAACAGTTCAAGTATAGGGCTGACAAAGATTCAAAATTTGGACTGCATCTATCAATAGTTCTTGTTCTTTTTAAATCCTTCCTACCCCGCAAATTCTGTCCACGAGTTCAAGCAAAGTAACACAGCCCAGTGTAGGCAACTTTGATTTCCACTTCTAAAAATAAGGAGACATGCCTTAAGGTTCTAGGTTAGGATTCTAATAAGTTCCATGAGTACACAGGAATATTTTCTATCATTTCCATGGCCAGGACGTTTACCTATTCACTCAGGCATCAAAGTCAAGCTGCAGACTAGGATTAAAACATTGGGCCTCCCCTGGTGGCACAGGCGGTTGAGCGCTGCACTGTGAAGCAGGCTGCAGCCTCTGCAGCGCCGGTTTGATCCTGGCCGGCCCGCAAGGGTCCCAACATGGTGCAGCAGACCTCTCCTGTCACGCCTGTTGCTCCCCTCAGCAGTGTATTTCTCGTCTGTCTGCCTGTTCTGTTCCCTGTTCTGTCTCTGGTGAATCCTCTCACCCTCACCCACATCTGGCGTGTACCCTGGTTCTTGTATAAATAAATCCTTTTTTTTTTTAAATCACCAAGATTTGGGGCCTCCCTGGTGGCACAGGGTTCAAGTCTCAGTGCTATCAAGCTATCGCCAGTCACTGCAGAATGAGTTCGATC
>NW_023604861.1:96727537-96802120 GCF_014898055.3 Talpa occidentalis
CAGCCACAGGGAGGTGGCCGGAAGAAGTGGAGCTCCACAGCTGGAAGTATTTATTGGAAAAAACAGCGGGAGGGGAGGTTCTGCCTTGGTGTCAAGCTACCCACAAGTCACCTCAGAGGCTGTGACTCACTGTGTTCTGGGGGAGGCTGCTTTCTCCAAACGGAATTGATGCCCAAGGAAGGAAATGAAGCAATCTCAGACTACTCAGCAGCCTTGGGGTAGGCATATCTGAAGGTCCGAGTCATCCCCAGGTATTGTGACTTAGTACTTACACTGTGGCCCCAAGGCACAAACAACACCAAAGGGATAGGATTCTGGGGAGAGACGGAACTGGGGACTATCTTGAGTGAGTAGCTTTCCCTCACTGCACCTTCATTTCTTCGTTTTAAGGTGAAGGGGGAGACTTGGCACCCAGCACCCCAACTCTGCCCATATCTGTGTTTTACTTTACAATTAGAAAAAACGTTGAATTTCAGTGCCTATGCACACGACTTGTCTTCCAGGTCAACAAAGCCTCTGTCCCGCCCTTCCACCTCACCCTTAGTCGACTTCACAACTTCAGGCTCCCTGCCTGCCTTTGACGTTATTTGAAATGGCAATGCCAGAGCTAGCAGCCCCCTAGTCCTTTCCAGCTCTGGACCTCTCAGATTCCGAACCTTAGAAAATCAGATTCCAAATACTGAGTAGAAACAGAGCAAGTAGCCTGCACTGGGATGAGAAGGAAATTATCCTTCATCCCAGGATTCTAGAGACTGAGCGTGGCAGGGTGCCAGGGCTGAGCATCTGCCAGGCAGAACCGTCGCAGCTTAGGGGAGAATCCAAAACAGTCTCTTTTACCGCCTCCTGTGAATCCTGCTTCTCTAGTGCTGGGCCGCCAGCCGTGGGCATCATGCCCAAACTTCAGTGCGCAGTGAGGGGGCTAGGTACCCATCTGTCCAGTTTCCTAAGCAGGTGGCTGGAAGAGATTGCCTGCATCCAGACTGCCCTCTGCTGGGCAAGCACTGCAGCTGCTGTGGGGTGCGAGACAACAGAAAATCTAGAGGAGAGCGATATCCACTCCTAGTGTCTATACATCTGTCAAGTGAGAAAGGCAAGGAAAAAGCCTTCAGCTTTTCTTCCATATTAACAGGAATGCATGGCACCTTCCTTGTGGTATTGGTCCTCCAAAAAGTCTCTAGTAAGCAGTCTCAGTCTCCTATGTCTAATCAAAATGATTTTTCTGACATTAAGGTTGACACAACAGTGTCTCATACATATTTATTGAACAAGTTAACTAGGTCAGCAGTTACCTATGGTAGAAGCTACTCCTGGCTTTGTTGAGGAGGGTGCTTACAGCTTGTTGGCTCTTTCTGAATTCCCCTCTGTAGCAGGGGGAATCAGACAGGTCCTCCTGCTTGGTTCTTCAGTTCCAAACTGTAGCTACTAAGCATCTTCTAATTCCTGGACCCTACTCCCGCTCCCCTACCGAGATGCTTACAAATCATGGCAGACCTAGTTCATAGCTTCTCCCTTTTCTCTCTCTTTAAATAGTTCCTTCTTGTCTCCCTTTTAGATACCTGGATTCTCATCTGACCTTGAACTCATTGGACTTAGAGATATCTCACCTTCCTAAAGTAGCCACAGGCATGCCTCTTTCTCTTATTAATTGTTGTTACTTGACACTTGTCAATACTGTGGGTCTGTACAAAGGGTTAGAAACTTCAGGTTTTCAGGAGGGGCATCTAGGACCCCCCACCCCCAGGGTTAGACTGGGCAGAGCCAGGCTCTGAGTGGCTAAGGTAGGGCCTTACGTTCAGGCTCACAGCCAAGTGGCAGGATGTTATGTAAACACTGAACTTGTCTCAAGTAATCTCAGATGACCCCCACACCGTGAGCTAACTAACCACACTTAGGGTATGTGTGCCAAACTGAAGCATGCTTAAAATTTTACTTTGAGTAAAAAATTGATTCAATCTAGCAGATGGAAAGGAGCTATGAGGAGCTGTGCAAAATGAAAGACTTTTATGGGCAGAAGGAAGCAGGAATAAGGATGTCATACTAGGCACAAAAAGCAGGCTGATTATGGCAAGGGCACAATTCTTTAGAGAAAGGCAGGGGTCTATCAGGCAGATTATCTCACTAGTGCCGAGGGGGCAACTCCTGATGGTCTGGTTTAAGATTCCTTTTCTGGGAGAGTGGGAGCTATAATTAAACTAAATCTTGGTGTGGTGCTGTAGGGCTTAGCACAAATGACTCCATTTTGGACGGGCTTTCTTGTTTTTAACAATTGGTAGAACAAATTCAAAGGGCTAAACTTATGCTCATTCCCGCTCCACCCCCCATTTTCCCTGTGTATAGAACATGCACTGTCCTTTTCTTTGGATCCTTATAGAAAAGAATTTTATGAACATAAGGATCTGTATGTATAGTCATTTACTCAGTCAGTGTTTCTCAAGTGCCTGCTATAGATAATGAGATAAATTAGTCAACTATATAAGTTAGACTTGTATGTGCCTCGGAAAAGACTTAGTAGGATAAGTGAGCTGGGAATAGCCCTGCAGGCATTTCCCTCTGCTCTCTCACCAGCCTCTGAGCCCCTGGCTCTGTCTCTGGTGAATTATGGCTTCATGCATTCCCTGTGCTGGGGGGCTGGCACTGCATAACTAGGTGGCTCTGTGACAAACCCTGGGGGTAAGGTGGGGGAAGCTTAAAAAAAGCTTCATCTTCATTTATCCTGGGTCAAAGTTTGGGCATGTTTTTCTGGCTTTAGTTAAATGTAATAAAAATAGTCTTTATCAGTTGTTCTCAAAGTGTAGTCCATGGACCAGCAGTGCCAGGATCAGCAGCATCTGGGAACTTGTCAAAATGCAAATTCTCTGGCTTCACCCCAGTCCTCCTAGATGAGAAATTCCAGGGTACGAGCCTAGAAATCCCAGTTTTAACAAGCCCTCACATCTGCACTATAGAAATGTTTGGAAATACTCGTTTCTACCAGTAGTAGTCTTAAGTACACATTTTCTACAGTCTTACCAGTAGAAAACAAATCTTTCCAAATTAAATCCTAGACTAGGGGTACAGATGGTATATTAACAAGTGAAAAATAAGTCACATGGCTTAATTATTTAAAAATAAGGATCAGGGCCTCCCTGGTGGCGCAGGGGGTTAAGACGCAACCTATGAAGCTATCCGCAGCCACTGCAGAAGGAGTTCGATCCCCGGCCGACCAGGGAGCAACCCACATGGCGCAGCAGATCTCTCCTGCCCTGCCCGCTGCTCCCCTTAGCAGAGTATTTCAGTCAATCTGCCTGTTCTGTTCCCCACTCTGTTTCTGGTGAATCCTCTCACCCTCCACACCTCTGGCCTGTACCCTAGCTCTTGTATGCATAAATAAATAAATCTTTTTTTTAAAAAAGAAAAAAACAAAACCTTAGCCCTTCTCTCTCTCTCTCTCTCTCTCTCTCTCTCTCTAAATATTTAAAGAGCAGGTTTATTAGGGAAAGGGACAGCTTTTGCTACGAGAGGCCTGCATTGTTGCAGGCAGGTGACCTTGAGGAGAGCTGCCTCCACACAGGGATGTCCGTGAAGAGAAGCCCAGGCATGGTACAGGGCATGGGCAGCCAGAAAGCTGCTGCCCTGCAGAGGGAAAGAGTTGATGAAAAGAGGCACTTGGGCCTCCCCTGGTGGCGCAGGCAGTTGAGCGCCGCGCTGTGAAGTTGTTCGCAGCCTCCGCAGCGCGGGTTCTATCCTGGCTGGCCGGCGAGAATCCCACATGGCGCAGCAGACCTCTCCTGTCTCGTCTGCTGCTCCCCTCAGCAGTGTATTTCATCAGTCTGCCTGTTCTGGTCCCTGCTCTGTCTCTGGTAAATCCTCACACCTCCCACGCATCTGACCTGTACCCCAGCACTTGTATAAATAAAAAAAAAATAATAAATCTTTAAAAAAGAAAAGAGGCATCCCGATAGTCACAGGTGGGCAGTGGGAGTGCTCAGCCTTTCTCTGTAATAGTTCAGGAAACTGCAGTTATGAATTGTAAGGAATTTAAAAGCCTGAATTTAAAAGCGGTCAGCATGAAGGACTCACATAGATGATGTGATGTAAGTTAAAGGTTCTGTGTCTATGTAAACAATAGTATATGTAGGAAATGGGAACATTGTGAGGGAGGAAGATGAAGGCAACAAGGCTGAAGAACCGTCCCTCACCAGACAAGAAGACTAACAACCATCTGAGTCATTCTCATTTCAGCTTTAAAATGTAGAAAAGGCGAGTCATGTGCAAAGCCAGAGCTTAGACTGGAGCAGCAACAACGTTACCAAATCTCTTTCCTTTTTGGAAAGATGGATATGTGAGTGGCACTTAGCCAAGCAGAAAGAGTCATGATTTAAAAAAACTTGAATTAGATGTCATGCATGGTTTTTCAGCTTACTGAATTGAAATGAACTCAACCAATTAAGTGTTAATCAATTACATTATACTTTAAATCATTAAATTCTATCTCAGAATTTTTTGTTTTTTAGAAAAGGCAATCTTTCTGGAGATTCAAGAAGTTCTTCTCCAGAACTTTTTGTACTTTATATATTCATTTCTCCCCAACCATTTATTTCAGAAATTTTCAAATCTACAAAATGTTGCAAGCACAGTACCATATACCCTTTACCTTCCTTTATGAAATGTTAACCTTTTTCCATATTTGTTTTCTGTAGAAAGATAGATGTTTATACATAGTATCTATATATGTACATTTTAACTATACATATGTGAATAATAGTATTGATATTAGTATATCTATATATTTGAGACGTATATACTTTTTTCCCTCCTCAACTATTTGAAAATTTTATTCTGATACTTTACCTTTAGATACTTCAATGTGCATCTCCTGGGACATTCTTCTATATTATTATTATTATTTTTTTTAACAATTTATTTATTTATTTATTTATTTATTTATGCAAGCACTGGGTACAGTCAGAAGCGTGGGAGGGTGAGAGAATTCACCAGAGCGTGGGAGGGTGAGAGAATTCACCAGAGCGTGGGAGGGTGAGAGAATTCACCAGAGCCAGAGCAGGTTGCAGAACAGGCAGAAGGACTGAAGTACACTGCTGAGGGGAGCAGCAGGTGGCAGGAGAGATCTGTTGCACCATGTGGGACCCTCCCTCACTGGTGGCCGGGGATCGAACCGGCGCTGCAGAGGCTGCGGGCAGCTTCGCAGCCCAGTGCTCAACCGCTGCGCCACTAGAGGAAGCCCCATTCTTCTATATTAAGTCACTACCATTATCAAACCCACAGCATTTAACATTTCTGGAAACTCTTATTTAACATACAGTTCTTATTCAAGTATCCCTAATTAAACCAACAGTGGCTTTAGGGAGTGGTCCAGGCAATATCTCTTTAGCCTATTTTAATGGAGTCTTGTTCATGGGCTTTGTGTTTCATGATATTTACATTTTTTCTTTTTTAAAAAGATTTATTTTTATTTATTTATGCATACAACAATGGGGGTGCAGGCCAGAGATGCAGGGGGTGAGAGGATTCACCAGATACAGAGTAGGGAACAGAACAGGCAGATTGACTGAAATACACTGTTGAGAGGAGCAGCACATGAGACAGGAGAGGTCTGCTGCGCCATGTGGGTAGCTCCCTGGCCAGGGATTGAACTTGTGCTGCAGTGGCTGCAGATAGCTTGATAGTGCTATCTTGCATCACCAAGGAGGCCCTATTTACATTTTTTTCTATCTACATTTTCTCTTTTTATGGACTGTTCACATTCTACTCTGTTGGCTTCAAGTCATGGTTCAGAAGGCTTTAAAAACATAGTCAAGGACCTCCCTGGTGGCCTAAGGGGTTAAGTCTCAGTGCCGCCTAATGCAAAGGCCCACCTCATTGGCCTGAGTTCCATCCCTGGCCAGGGAGCTACCCACATGGTGCAGCAGACCTCTCCTGTTTTGCCCACTGCTCCCCTTAGCTATGTATTTCAGTGGATTTGCCTGTTCTGTTCCCCACTTTGTCTCTGGTGGAATCCTTTCACTACCCTGACCTCTAGTCTACACCCAGTTTTTCTACACAATATAAATTTAAAAAAATAAATAAGTAAAAATCTTACAATAAAGGAATAATTCTTTTAAACAAACAAACAAACAGAGTCCAAAGATGCTCTTTGACAAAAATACATCTGCTTTTTTCTAGCACAGAGTTTTATCCTGGGGTATTTGCTCCTGTTATTAATGTGTTTAAACTCTGGTTTATGCAAGTGTTCATTTGTTGTTTTGGATTCAGCGGGGGGTGGAGGGATGGGAGAGAGGCAAGTGTTTTAAATATCCCAGCGTCTGCTTTGAGTAGTAGCCTCTTCTATGAAGAAACAGGTGATTCATTCTTTTTTTCCTCACTGACTCAGGCTTCAGCTATTCTATATTGAGAGTCTCAGGCTCAAGCCAGTAATCCTTGCTCTGCACCCCCACCCTTCCATCTCTCCAACAGTGCACCTTCTGTACTGGATGCCAAACGTGCACATCCCCTCACACTGTGCAGTGGTAGGTCTCCTGATGCAGGGGATATGTACTTGTATTTCCTATAAACCGTCTTCCCCAGGGCCTCCCATGGTGGTGCAGGCTGTAGAGTGCTGTGCTGTGAAGCTGTCCGCAGCCTCTGCAGCGCCAGTTCAATCCCAACTGGCCAGCGAGGGTCCCACATGGTACGGCAGACCTCTCTTGTCGCTCCCGCTTCTCCCCTCAGCAGTGTATTTCATCAGTCTGCCTGTTCTGTTCCCTGCTCTGACTCTGGTGTGTCCTCTCACACTCCCATGCATCTGGCCTGTACCCTGGTTCTTGTATAAATAAATAAATAAATAAATATATATATTTTAACAAAAACCTTCTTCCCGAGACAACGATGCAACTTCAATCATTTAGGTAGAGTCATTTAGGGCAGAAGGTGAGAGAAGACAACTACAGACCACTAGATCTCTAGACCTCAGTCCACCACTCTACCACCATTTGTTGCCCTTGTACCTCACCACCACAACTACAACCATACTCTTAGGTTGTGACCTGAACACAGAATGGTGACTTCCTCCTTTGATCATTCTAAAATATTTACTGAACCCTGACTATGTGCCACACTATTCTAGTTGCCTTGGGTATATCAGTGAACAAAGGAGACAAAGATTCCTGTCTCATAGAATCCCTTTCTGGGGAGAGCGGGGAGACAATAAACAATAAACCTAGTAAATAAGTGCTTCAAATGGTATGTGAAGAGATGATAAGGAGGAGAGAGCAGGTTATCAGATGTGCTGGGCATGGGATAGGTGTCTGAGGTATGTTGGTATATCATCGGATGACTAGAAGGTGACTTTAGAGAAGGATTTAGAGGTGACAGTCACTTTATCTGGGAGAAAGTTCCCAGCAGAATAATCATGCAAATACCCTGAGGCAGGGCCAAGCCTGGAGTGTTCCAAGAGCTGAAAGGAGGCCACCTAACTGGGAAGGAGGGAGGAAATAAGGTTAGAGAAGCAATAAAAAAGGTGCCTAGAATGCACAGGGCTTTGGATGCTACTGTAAGGACTTGTGCTTTGCTCTGAGATGATGTGTGCCTGCAATTTTAGACAGATAAATGACATATATTCTGACTTCTTGAAAAGAATCCCTCTGGCTATTGTACTGAGAACACTCAGATGGAAGCAAAGTAGAAACTGGAAGAACAGGGAGGAGGAGGCTGCTGCAGAAACCCAGGTTTGAATGATGGTGGCACATGCTGGGAGTGATTAACAGGGAGGTAGTTGGACTATGGAGGTATTTTGAAGATGTAGCCAACAGGATTTCCTAGTGAAATGGACTGAGTGTGAGAGAAGAGGGGTCAAGAAGGCCCCAAAGTCTGGATCTGAACAAACTGAAGAACAGATAAAGCTGAGGCTGGAGCAGCTTTATTTATTTATTATTTTTGTTAAGATTGGCTTTTATTTATTTATTTATTTATGCACACAAGAACTGGGATGTAGGCCAGAGGTGTGGGGGTGGGAGGTGAGAGGATTCACCAGAGACAGAGTGGGGATCAGAACAGGCAGACTGACTGAAATACACTGCTGAGGGGAGCAGCAGGGAGACAGGAGAGGTCTGCTGCGCCATGTGGGTTGCTCCCTGGCCAGACAGAACTCAGGCTGTCACAGTGATGGCGCTGAGACTTAACCCTTAGGCCACCAGGGAGGCACCTGGAGCAGCTTTAGCAGCAGGAGTTCAGCTCTGAAGATGTAAGACTGAGGTTTCCAGAGATCAATAGAGATGCTGGGTACGTAACTGAGACGCAAATCTGGATTCTGGAAAAAAAGTCTCAGTGGAGATTAAATTTCAGAAGATAACTACCTTTCATAGTGGCTGTTGTCATTTCCCCAATATATAATTTATGACACACAATAATGCATCATCCATTACTGCATCGTTCTGAATGTGACTTAAAAGTGCAATCTGTGTATATTATAGTTGTGTGGTAACAGTCTGCCTTTGACTGAGGACTAACTGTTGTGCTTTGTATTAAGACAGTGCTAGTTTTTTTTTAAGATTTATTTTATTTATTTATGCATACAAGAGCTGAGGTACAGGCCAGAGGTGTGGGGGGTGAGAGGATTCGCCAGAGACAGAGTAGGGAGCAGAACAGGCAGATCGACTGAAATACACTGCCGAGGGGAGCAGCAGGCCAGACAGGAGAGGTCTGCTATGCCATGTGGCTTAGCTCCCTGGCAGGGGATCAAGCTCATGCTGCAGTAGCTGGCAACAGCTTCATAGTGCTGAGACTTAATCCCTTGCACCACCAGGGAGGCCTGACAGTGCTAGTTTAAATTTAACACTGTGGATATTGCAACCATGTTTTCTAGGAGTTCAAGTAATGAAATGAGAATGATTACAGTATCAATGCCCCATGACCAGGCATCACTGAAAACACAGACTAATGGTCATTAATGACAAATGGGAGGACATATGACTGGAATAAGGAAATAATCAAAACTTTCTTGCTGCACATTTCTAAATAGGCAGAAAGACTTGGAATTGTGCCTAGTGCAAAAGAATATTTTAAAGCACACATTGGAGAATGAATTTGAGTTTCAGGATGAGACAGGCAAGTACTTCTAAATCTGTCAAAAGTGAAGTTTGGGTTTTTTTTTTCCTTTGTCTCTCCAAAGACACCAATGCTAGTTGAAGAGTGGCCTTTGAAAAAGCTGCGCACACCACACACGCAAGCACTTATTAGCCTATCATTCCCTTGACTGTTCTATAAAGCAAAGTAAAATTGTATTTTCTGATTCAGACACTGCAACGAAAATGCCCTGTAGGGGGACAAAAGGAGAAAATTCTAACACATGTGTTGGTCTATACAGTGCAAAGCTGATTCTGGCAGCTCTCACCAAGGATCATGCTTGCTAGTTATCCACGGCAGCAACAACAAACATTCTCCCTGACTCTTAGGTACTTGGATTTCAAAAAGAGAATATCAAGTCATCTTAATTTCTCTGTAGTCTTAATGAAACTGCAGAAAACATAAAAGACCATTGATCACTTATCCAACTACAAACTAGACTTTGCTTATTTATCTGCATATTTGGCAGACAGTACAAAGTAAATTTTGGCAAATCCTATTCAGTCTATAAGCTTCTTGCCAAAGAAAATAAAAAGACATGTTTATAGTGTCCCGTACATTTTGTGTATAACATTGATAAAAAGACATGTGATTCACTTACTTGTTATATTGAGGCTTGTAAATTTTCCATTGCCTCAAATATCCATAAGAATTTAATGAGTTTTTTTTATTTTACTTTTTTTTCTTCTTTTTACTTTACTGCTTTTATTATATAAAATTCACTTTGATGCACAGCTCTATGCTTCTAAGTTCCCATCACGCCAATTCCTGGTGTCAGTCCAAAGTGACAACATCAAGCTAAATATCCTTTTAACAGAAGTATTGAATGTGGGACAATTAGGATTTTTATTCTTACCACTACATAGAGAAAAGAGGGTCCCTAAAGACTCAGGAAGTTTAGAGAATTGTTACTGGGAATGGAAACAGAAAAAGCAAAACTATTTTATTGTATCATGAGACATAAAGAAATAATATCATTGCTATTTTTTATTCATATCCATTTTAATTTGTGGCATTGTAAGTCTTGCATTTATGTATCTTAAGGAAATCAAGCTTCCCTGGGCCTGGTTTCCTGAGGCACTTGGCAGGGTAGAGTGTTTGTTTGTTTGTTTTCTTTTCTTTTTTTAAAGATTTATTTATTTATGCATACAAGAACTGGGATACAGGCCAGAGGTGTGGGGGTGAGAGGATTCACCAGAGACCGAGTAGGGAACAGAATAGGCAGATCGACTGAAATACACTGCTGCGAGGAGAACACACACGGGAGAGTCAGGAGAGGTCTGCTGCTCCATGTGGGTTGCTCCCTGGCTGGCCAGATCGAACTCATGCTGCAGTGGCTGTGTACAGCTTCATAGGTTGTGTCTTAATCCCTTGTGCCACCAGGGAGGCCCGGCAGGGTAGATTATTTGGAGGATGCTATTTCTTCAATTTTTTGATCCGCATTTCCCCCTTCCTCGTCCCTGGCATCACACACTGCTGCATCACAGTCACAATGGTAAGCTTCAGTGACTTCTCCTGGGAGGTATGAGATTTGTCTTGGATTATCCACCCAAGCTTTGCAGCCAGAGCAGCTCATTGGCAGTGTCCAGCCTCTGCCCTTGGGAGCCTCTGGAGGGCAGAGCCCCTCACTGCACAAACTTATCCATATTTGCTGCTTGGCATTTTTAGCTGCTTCTTAA
Source organism: Talpa occidentalis (assembly GCF_014898055.3). Taxonomy (NCBI): domain Eukaryota; kingdom Metazoa; phylum Chordata; class Mammalia; order Eulipotyphla; family Talpidae; genus Talpa; species Talpa occidentalis. Next base: position 96,738,316 of record NW_023604861.1, read on the forward strand.
TACCTTTCAGAGAAATACTCTTTTTGTCAGCAATTGAACTGATACACCAAGCATCCTATAATTTCTGGTCCATCAGAGAAGAAGGAAGTGATTAAATTTTATGGATGTGATCCTGTTTCATATTTCACCATCTCATTGGTAAGTATTCACGGGGTTAAAAATACTACTGTTGTGACACTCATAGGCTCCCAGACTCTGAAAACTGTATCATCAAGGCCCTCAGAGTAGGTTCATTAATTTTCAGAATTTTATTTCTAAGCAATATTATAAAAAACCAGTCAACCAAAATTGAGATATTCCACCAGGCCAGTGGTGCCTAATGAGTAAGCTTGGCTGCCTAATGAGTAAGACAGATTTAAAAATTGATATTAAAAAAAAATACCTATACTGGGTCTAAACCCAAGACATTCTGATTTAATGGGCCCTGTGGTTTGGTGTTAGAACTCTTTTGAATAGCACACATTATGGCAGAAGTCAGTTTGCTTTCTTTTCAAGATTATTGTTAGAAAATCTGACTTCTATTTATGCACAGTCTGCCTGAAAATTTTCAATGTCATGAAGTAGATTGTTTACAGAAGGCTAAGGGCCAACTGAACTATCATTACTATAGTAATTATCAACAAAGTCAGTATGTTCAATGGCAATCATAAATTCTGTTTAGCCATCAAAGGTGAAATGAGAACCTCAAAAACTGCCTTTTGGTTAACAGAGCCCACCTTCTCATCTGGCATTGATTGGCACATTCTGCCGCCTCAGAATTCTCAGTGTCATCAGCTCACTCAACCACTTCAATATTTGCACACATCCCCAACACTGCCACCTGTCCCTTCCCCCACTATTCCCAGTAGTTCCCCATCTTCCATGCTCACTAATTCTAGTTGGCCTCCTTGGTTAAATATAGTCATTGTGCATGTGATCAGGCATTTTGAAAACACTCTTGTTATCACAATACTTCCAGCAATGGTGGCTGTGGTAAAATGCAGAGATGAATGACAGCTGTAACAGGCAGCAAATGTGGTTGACGTGATGGTGGCTACTGCTAAGGCAGCCATGATGGGCTGCCACAATGGCAGCTGTGGCAACAGATGTTGGCCATTGAAGTGAGTGGCCATAGGGCGACTACCACTGAAGTGAACCCAGTGGGCAGCAGCAACTGAGGCAGCTTTCTCTGTTGGAAAGTTTCTCCCCCCAAAGACTACTCTGCCTGTGTGCAGTCAGCAGGAATGGCATAGAATTAAAACTCTGTCCCCTTAAGTATTCCGGAGCCAAATGAGTTACAAGGTTAGTGTTTAAATACCCTCACTCCTCCAGTAGAAAGAATATATATTCCACACAGCTGCCCAGAGTTCCCCAGAGAATTAACCTGTTGCCCACTGTGCCGACTTGCTTGATAATGCACCCTTAATGTGCTGCTGTCCCTTTCCTGTCTCACTTCCCATTGCTCTACCAATAATTTCTGAGATCATTTCCCAAGCCCTGGTCTCAAAGTCTGTTTCCAGGGGACACCAACCTCAGATAATGCATCATGAACCAAGGGTTATGAATCAATCACATATGGCACATTAACAAAAACTGACCATATGCCAAGGCATTTTCAACATCTTTCAAAAGAGTGAAATCATATAAAACATCTTCCTAACCCAACTGCAATTACCCAAGATAATTAGAAAAATCCCCATGTTTAGAAATTAATATAATTCTAAACTTCTAAATAATCTAGGATCAATTAGAAAAACACAATACAAAGCCATGCTTGGTGGGAAATTTAGGTGCATATATTAGAAAAGAAAAAAAGGCTGAAAATGAGTAAGCTAAGATTTCACTTTCAAAAAGCAGAAAATTAAATCCAAATAAAGGAAATAATATAGAATTGAATTAAAAATACAAAATAGAGCACACTGAGAGAGTGAGAAGTAGATTCTGTGAAAAAATACGATTGATAAATCCACATCAAGGCTGATCATGAAAAAAAGGAAGGGGGTACAAATAACCAAGGTAAGAAATGAAAAAGGGGTTTTCACTAGATTCTATAGACTTAAAAGATTGTGAGGGTCATTATAGTTAATAACACTGTATAATAGAATTGAAATTAGCTAAGAAAATAGAACTTAAAGGTTTTCACTATTGAAAAGAGACAAGGAGGATATTCTGAACAAATTTGTGGCAATTTGAAAATTCAGATCATGTGAGAAATTCCTAGAAAAATGTAACTTACCCAAACTGACACATAATAAAATAGAAACAATGACATTTTCACGGTAGCTTAAATATGGGCACAAAAAATTTTTGCAGTTAAATGTCATCAAGAGAGGGGACTCCCCACTCCTCCCCACCAGCACGTCATCTGGGTTGACCTCATGACTTGCTTTGACCAATAGAATGAGTAAAGGTGTTAACTTTGAGGTTTCCATTTTCGCTCCCTTGGACCGGAGACCATAATGCAAGGAAGCTGGTCTAGACTACTGAGAGAGACCACTTACAGAAGATGTTCTAAAGTGAAGCCCCAATTTCCATTTTGGCTGTTATAGTCACACTTCCTTTAGCTATTTGGAGCAGAAGCCCACTCAAGCTTACTTAAGTGGGGTTAGCTGAAGACTCAGAAATCTGATTATACATCCACAGTTCAGAGAAACTGGAGTCAAGAACATAAAGCCACCAGATCCAAGCAGCCCTTTCAGGCACAGAGAACTGATCATAATCCTCTCTCTGCTACGTGGGGTTTTCTCCTGTTTGGTTACACGCTGTCTGATGGTTCCCGCAATTCTGATTACACATGTTTTGCGGGGCTCCTAAAAGCCAATTCACAACTTCCTTTGTCTTAGAGATGAAATCCCTAGGAGAGAGCCTGGCTCACTTCTCCAAGCCAGGTCACAAACCTTGGGTTTCAAATAGCCAGTCTGGTCAACACTGGACAGATTTCCAATTCCCAGAGGTTTGTAGTCACTTCCAGAGAGGAGTGACTTGTCTAGCTGGTGAATCTGGGTGCAGGTCCTTGCATGCTCTGCTCAGCTCAGCTCGGCTCAGCAATGGGACCTCTTTTCAGTAAATGTGCCTGTCTGCCTCCTGGCCTATAGGACCTGCCCCTGATGGAGTTCCAATGACCGAACAGCTATACCCACAGAGCCTGTAATCTTGAAGACACTAAGAAGTTGCAGCAGCCACTGTTGGTATCAGCCCAGATCCAATCTGCACTCTTCTGTGTACTGAAGCCTGCTTACTTGATTCCATTACGTTCTTCACAGGGATCTCTTCTGATGGCAGTAGCACATGCAGACACACACATGGCAGGCAGATATGACAATCAATGCCCATGAAAATAGCCCTCTATGACAGATGGGTTTGCCTCTTGGATAGGATAACTGAGTTAAGTTCTCTGCGGTCTCCCAAAAGTTCCCAGAGGGACAGAGCCCCAGCCATGATGACTGACTGGGTAATGCACCTTTTATTTCCCTCTCTGTCTTAACCCTCTACTCCCCTTCAAGTGTTTCTAGAATCAAGTTCCAAATATACCATCTGCACTCAAATTGTCAGCACTGGATTCTGGAATACAAACTGAGCCAGAAATCCAGTGCAGCAGACTCTAAATCACATCTTTCAATACAGCTATTTTCAGAAATTAAACCAGTATTTTTTATCTTCATTGCCCAATACCCATGTCTATCACTCAATTGGTTCTGAACTCAGAAGCAACAGAGTTGTGTTATTTCTAGTACTTGAAGGCTCAAGACTCAAAAAAACACTCAAAATAATTCTTAGTAAATGCCAGAGTGGGAGAAAGAGCCTTTCCCAAGTAGATGTAGGAGACAGAATATAGTTGGTGAAATGTAACAATTGTTAAATTAAATTTAACAATTAAATTTCTTTTTTTTTTTTTTTTTTATAGAGGCATGTTTTCTTTCTTTCTTTCTTTGTTTTTGTTTATACATGCACTGGGTACAGTCAGAAGCGCAGGAGGGTGAGAGAATTCACCAGAGCCAGAGCAGAGAGCAGAGCAGGCAGAAGGACCGAAGTACACTGCTGAGGGGAGCAGCGGCGGCAGGAGAGGTCTGCGCGCCATGTGGGACCCTCCTCCGGTGGCCGGGGAGCAGCCGGGGATCGAACCGGCGCCGCAGAGGCTGTGGGCAGCTTCGCAACCCAGCGCTCAACCGCTGCGCCACCGGGGAGGCCCAACAATTAAATTTCTTAACCATGTTGAACAGATGGAATATTTTGCCCCCTTCCTTGGTATGCTAGGTAGAGTTAGGGTACAGAGGGCCTTTCCCCTGCAACTCAGGTGCCAAAGGCTAGAATCAAGACTTGGTACACAGAGTCTTTATTTACTGTGGGTCCTGATGTTCAGGGATGCCAGGCCCATGTCCACAGCACTCAGGACTTCATCTGGCCACTCTTCAGGGTAAAGGCATCAAGTGGTCTGTCACTCATGTCCATTTTTCCTGTGACCCAAAGGATCCTCAGGAGGCAGGAAGTGGCTGCGGCTGTGAAGGAAACACATCAACATCTACTAGCACATTTTCTGTGCCCACTCCTGGAACCACTGCTGGGGAGATCACATAGACACAGCAGAGGCTGCACTTGTAGAATTCAGTCTGTAGGGAGTCAGGTAAAGACCTTGGTCACCTACCATCTAAACATGTGGGATGCAGTGAAATGTCACTGGGAGGAGGGAAGGACCATTTGCTTTATGTACTGAGCACCTGCCATGTGCCCAGGATTGTTCCAGGTAATGGGGACCCATCAAAAGATGTGGGAGATACAACTCTGCCTCTAAAGAGGGACAGACAGCCAATGAACAAAAATAAGTTAACTGCTGATAAATTCTAGCAAAAACAAAAACAAATTAAATCAGGATAAAGAACAGAGGTGAACTGCAAGAGGAAGTACAAGTAACACTTTAAATTGTAAGCTACATTAATGTAGATGTTCTATAAAGTCTTTCCATCATGTTTTATGAAATGAGACTGTTTGTGTGTTTGCTACTTTGTAGACTAGCAAATGGAGGTGGTCTGAATCTCACTGCCCCAAACTGGGGAGGAAAAGCTGTACTAGAATGCCATCACCAGAGAGGAAAAGGATAGTGAGAAGGAGTTGGGCGTTGCGTTAATTACACTGAACACAATGAGCAGCCCCAACAAGGTTTTTAAGGTTAGAGATGTGACCTAATATCCACTTGTAAAAATTCCTTTGACTGGCAGAGGAGAGCACATTTGGGGTTCAGAGATGGTCACAGGAGGACCAGGGAAAGGCTGGCTGCTTGTTCAGTGAGGGAAGGAGCATATGGGAAGGTAGGGTCTTTACTGTTCAGATGCCAAAATAACTTCAAAGAAAAATCACCAATACATGACTAAGAAAGAGCATGAACAGCATGCAATCGTTACTGAATGTTTCCTGAAAAGAATCAGAAGTCCTTCCCTCTGATAACTGCTTTTGGGGTCTGAGTCTTTCACGTATCCCTGCCTCAAGAAACAACCAATGACTACAGACCAGGTAGAAGGGAAACTCCCCAGTCTTTAGCCAAGAACTCCTCTGAAGCAGGCAATGCAAGGGAAGCAGGTACAAGGCAGTAAGGTGAAAACCATGGTGGAGTGAGCTCAGGTACCTTGGGTGCCCAGGGACAGGGATAGGTCATCAAGGGACATTTTCTTAGTGAGAAAACATCTAAACTGAATCAGGATTAGCCCAATAGATCAGGAGGGGTAATACAGATAGAAGGAATGATCTGGATAAACACTTAGCAGCAGGAGATATATCCCTGAGTACCATTCACTAAGGCTGGAACACAAAACTTGAAGTAGAAAGCAGGGGAAGTAGGGCCAGAGGCACAGGGGCCACTCCTGTAGGGTGCTCTGTGCTGGAGTTTAGAATGGAACTGGTAGAAGTGAGAAGTCATGAAAAAGTTTTTAAGTAAAACAGAAAATGTTCAAATTCCACTGAGAATCACTCTGGGAGCATCACAGAGAATGGGCTGCAGGGGTGAGAGGGGGCACAGAGGTTCCAAGAGAAGGCTATTCTTTTGGATGCAGTTAAAGATGGGGTTCCAGGGACACAGACAGGGGCAAATTCCAGCGTGTTTAGAGGGGGCTGGTGAAAGGTGTGACTTTTGACTTTGGAATTCACAGTTCAGTGGGGAGGTAGTAAACGTCTAAATCAGTGTTTCTCAAGCATTTTTTCATTTGTGCCCCGAGTAGCCCTTTAAAATATATATATTTATAAAGATTTATTTATTTATGCATATAAGAACTGGGGTACACGGCCTCCCTGGTGGTACAAGGGGTTAAGGCGCAACCTATGAAGCTATCCTCAGCCACTGTCAGCACACTGTAGGAAGCGGCGCACTGCAGGAAGCTATCCTCTCATCCTCCACACCTCTGGCCTGTACCCCGGTTCTTGTATGCATAAATAAATCTTTTTTTTTTTTAAAAAAAAAAAGAACTGAGGAACACGCCAGAGGTGAGGGGCGGGAGTGAGAGGATTCACCAGAGACAGAGTGGGGAGCAGAACAGGCAGACTTACTGAAAATACACTGCTGAGGGGAGCAGTGGACAAGACAGGAGAGGTCTGTTGCACCATGTGGGTAGCTCCCTGGCTGGCTAGGGAATCGAACTCATGTTCCAGAGGCTATGGATAGCTTCACAGTGCTGTGCTTAACCTCTTGCACCACCAGGGAGGCCCCAAAATATTTTAAAAATATTTTACCCATCTGTGAAATTTTAATACCAGATACATAAATAGGTATTAGTTTATGTCTTGTACACATTTAAAAGAGCAAGATTTTCTTGTTTCATCCTCATTCTGTCTGCCAGTACAGCCAAGCACACAGTGAAGAAGGGAAGAGAGTAGATATGAAGGTGGGTGAAGTTAGCCTGGAGAAGAACACAGTGAATCCAGCAGGGATTTTCTCAGCATGAATGGGAAGCTACTGATGAGTTTTAAGCAAAGGTGTAATATGTGACCAGTTTTTAGTTGTTAAATGCTCATTCTGGCCACTGAATAGACCCAAGACAAGAACATATTCAGGGAGACTAGGTAGAAGATTGGAGCAGGTAACCTGGAAGTAGAAGGGTGGGGTGATGGCTGAACTAAAGCAGAAATTGTGGAAGGGCAGGAGGTGATCACAATCTGGATTCTGGATGGAAAGGGTAGCTGTGTGGGGCTGAGGATGACTCCTTGTCTTTACTCTGAGCAACTAGACAGATGAAGGAGTGATATGAAAAAGTGAGCCCCCCCTCACTTACTTCCACATTCGAGGCTGAGGGTGGCAGTTGCACTTGCTCAGCACACTGCAGGAAGCGACGCACATGCTCTGCACAGTTGCCCACTGCTGCCTCGTTCTGTCGAAGACACTCCTCAAAGGCCTCAAAAGGTTCAGCACAGGCCTGGCGAATCTGACGGATGATTGGGCTGTGGGGGTAGAGCATTTCACGCCTCAGACTTCCATGCCACTGCCCCCCGCCTCCCAACACACTGTTCCCATACTTGCCCACTCACTGGGAGGATGTACATCGAGCAATACTCATTTTGAGGTGGTGGCAATCCCGCTGCCATGACTCAGGTTTGGCTGCCACACACTGGCCATATTGCTCCAACTCCCGACCACAGTAGCGGGCAGTTATCTCCAGGGCTGCTTGCCTATGGGACAGAGTAGGCTAAGGATAATTCCAGGCAGCAAGCAACCCGGGAGTTCTGATTTAAGTCGGGTGGGTCTAGAGCCTCGGGCAGATCTGGGAGTGTGAAGCATCCTCGGATAAATGTAGAAGTGTCATGAGCCATGGGGTGTGCAATAGGTTGGGAGCTTCTTGGGAGATAGTGGAGAACCTAGAAAATATCTAATTATTCTAAAGCAGATGTTGGGGGAGTGCTGGAAGAAAGATCTTTGAGTCCAAGCATCCTGCAATAGGTCTGGGAACCATGCAGAGAAGGCTCTGGGCTTTAGGAGTAAGATCTAAAGTTATAGGGACAGAACCCACAATTTTAAAGTGGGTCTGGAAGTCCTAAAAGTAAGGTTTAGAAATAAAGAGGTGAATTTCTGGAGAAGGGTCTTTGGCCAGTCTTGAAATAAGACTGAGAACAGGGGTACTGGAAGTTTCCTAAGGCCTTGGAAGCCTTGGCTGAGATTCTAAGGTAGATCTGGTAATCCAGAGAAGTGTAAGAAAAAGTCTGTGTGGATCCTATAAGTGAGGTATGCAGTACTCTGGGCAGATCTGGAAGTTCAAAAGATCAGGCTAGATGCGCCAGGGGGAATGGCTAAGGACGGGTCTATGAGTCCTAAAGGTCCTGAAACAAGTCTGAAATTTTTGGGTTGTAGGGAGAGGGACTGGATTCGGGGTCCTGAAAGACGAAACTTAGATGTTGAGATTTAACCTTAAAGTCAATTACCACGAGGAAGAGGCGGGGACTGGACACGCGAAGGGGTGGGACTTGTGAGGGATGGCGCTGAATCCTAAGGACAGAATCTTTAAGTAATAGGGACGCTAATCTTTCCCGCAATTCTGGGCTAGATTCAGGCCACTGAGCGAAAAAAGGGGTGCGGGTTCAACTCTCCAGCTACTCACATCTTGGTGGCGGTGTGGGATCAGTGAGGGAGGAGCGGGCCGCCTTTTCCGGTTTCAGGTTGTCATGGCGGCGCCCAGGCCCACCCTCCCAGCCTCGTTTTTTCCGGTCACAGAGCGGACTAGCAGCCCGATTCCCTATAGACCCAAATCGTCATGGCGGCGCCCTGTGTCTCCTTCCGGCTTCGGCCTCTAAAGGCCACGCCCAGACTAGCCACTTCCGGCCCCCCCCCCACCCCCGGCGAGGTTGCTTCATCCCTTTCTAGTTCCGACTTGCCATGGCGGCGCCCAGTAGCCACGGAAGTAAGATGGGGAGGTGCAGCGTTACATCAGCCTGAGCACTGTGCGTCCGAACTGAGGCGCTGAGCCACGGCCACACGTGCGTGTAACCACTCTACTGGTGCTGGTGGCGAGCGGTTGCCGCTGCAGCGGACCACAACCTGCTGCTTCCTCCCACCCCGCGGCTTGAGTAGGCGCCATTGCGGCCGGCTGCTGGGAAGCGGATGAGAAATCACGTGGCCGCCATCTCCCTTGCGCATGCGCCCACCGCCCTCTCCGGGCTCTGGTTCTCGGGCGCTTGGGGAGCGGGACAGACCTGCTGGCGAGGCACGCCCATTTGCTTAGCCCATGTTACCCAAATATTACCCCCTGCCCCTTAGCCTCAATTCTGAAAGCAGGGTGGACGTGAATTTAATCCTGACACCTTGTGAGCATGGACAAGTTATTTTTCTTTGTAATTCCTCCTGGCGTGGCTATGTAGCTTCCTCTTTATCTTCAGAGTGAGGATAGACCTGGGGTGCGTTTCCTCATCTGTGGGACTAAGCATCGATGTCCCTTGATTAGAGAATTGAGCATCAGACCTGCCTTCTAATATGTAGTCTTTCCAGACACCAGCGCAAATGAAAATAACATTTAATTAATCGTAACACTTTAAAGAGGTACAAGAGCTATTTGTGAACAAGTGATAACTTCGTGGAGTCTTAATGTGCCCATCCCTGTAAAATGGGGTGATGACAGTGACATCCTTCACATAGATCAGAGTGTTATGTGAGTTTTGGGTAAGTCAGAACTGTTACAGGAGGCCGCAAGGGGACGTCTGGTTGGCAGTTAACACCTAACAATTGCCCACTGACCATTGAACCTGCTTCACATGACAGTAGGAGGTTTGGAGCAATGGGTACTGTGCCAAAGTTTTGCACCTCAAGACCCTTGTGTTCTTCTTTTCTGCAAAAACTTCCAGGTGAGTGGTGGGACAAGAGGGGGAAAGAACAGCCTTCAAGGACAGAGGGCTCTTTAGTTTCAAATGTGGCCTGAATCTCGATTTCTCTCCTGTAGAGAGAACCTGCCCTATGCCTCCTTCAGATTGTCTTAATGATTGCTTTCTTCTTAATGCTTAGCTGAGAATAGCACAAGAATTGGGCGTCATTGAGAGGGGAGGAAGATATAAGTTGTTTGACTTTAGGTTTGCAAATTAATTGGAAAGAGAGGAAGGTATGGTGAAAGGAGTGGGACAGGAGATCAGATTGTCTGGAAGTTTCATGGGAAGAGGTAAGTCAGGAGTAGGTGTCAGAGTGTTTGTTGCTGTTTTTTTAACCTCCCCCCTCCAGTTTTATTGAAGCATGACCCAAAAAAGTTATATATGTTTTATGTAGATCATGTGATATTTTGCTATATAATATATTGTGAAATACATATGCAAGCTGAGTAATAGAACCATCACTTCACCTTTTATCATTTTTTGTGTGTGATGAGAACATTTGAAGTGTACTGTTTTGGCACATTTCAAAAATACATTATTATGAGCCTCCCTGGTAGCTCAGGGGTTAAAGTCTCAGCACTGTTAAACTATCACTAGCCACTGCGGCATGAGTTCCATCTCCAGCCAGGGAGCTAACCACATGGCACAGCAGACCTCTCCCGTCTCACCCACTGCTCCCCTGAGCAGTGTATTTCAGAAGATCTGCCTGTTCTGCTCCCCACTCTGTTTCTGGTGAGTCCTCTCACCCCTGATACTTCTGTCTGCACCCGAGTTCTTTTATGCAAATAAGTACATCTTTAAAAAAAATACATTATTATTAACTGTAATCACCATACTGTGTACTAGTCTCCCAGGATTTACTCATTTTATAACTGAGATTGTACCCTTTGGCCAGTATATCCCCATGTCCCCCACACGTCTGGCAACCACCATTTTACTCTTTGTTTCTGTGGGTTTGATTTACTTAGATTCCACATGTAAGTGAGACCATGCAGTATTTTTTCTGTGTCTGGCTTATTTCACTTAGCACCAAATGCTCCAGGTAGGGCCTGTCAGATTTGATGAGGGAGGTTGGGAGTGTGAGACTGGGAGCATACCCAGTCTGTGCAGAAACACAAATGCCTTTGGCCAGATGATCTACAAACTGGCAGCAAATAAGTCCTGATCCTCGCTGCCCTGAAGGGTCAGTGTACCTAGAAAGGGTGGTGCCTGGGTGTGTAGGTGATTTTTTAATGGGACTGTTATGAGAAGGATGCTCTAGACTAGCAGTCTTCTGGATTCCTGAGGGCTCCTTGTTGCTGCTCAAGTGGCTTCACCTGTTACCTTCCACCGGTGGCTTTCTCCATCTTGCCTTTTTTTTGCAAGTACCCCTACCCCTCTCCAGATCTTAGGGCATGATGGGGTTGGAGGTAAATCCTGAGGTGAGGTTGGAGTACATGCAAACTCTCCAAGCAGTGAGGACAGAGAGAGCAGTTATGCTCAGCTGTATTTTGTTTCTTCTCCCTAACCAGGTGGTTAGTGACATAGAACTTCAGGACCACCCTGCTCTGGAAATAGTCGCACAGAAATTTGTTAGAGGAAACTAAGTACTCTGACTCTGATGGGGTCTCCTGGCTGTAATTGCTTTACCCATATTTAGTCCCTTAGTTAAAAAAAAAAGTGAACCCTTTCCTTGAAGCTTGGCTTCTGTTTTCTCACAAATGTCTCCTGGATCCTATTCTTTCCAGGTTTATCCTTCCAGGGTCCCAAACATTGGGCTTACTGGAAATTATGATACATTCTATCCTTGACTCCTACCTCTGGATTCCAGCCACTTGTTGGTCTATACAGGGATGGGTGAGGCCTGGCTGAGGCTCCACCTAATAATATACACAAGTCTGTATTATTATTACAAAATTTTATTCTTAAAATATTCCCCCTTTATTTTTTTTTAAAGTATATATATATTTTTATATATATTTTTAAAAAATTTATTTATGTATGCAAGAACTGGAGTGCAGGCCAGGTGCTGGGGTGGGGGTGAGAGGATTCACCAGAGACAGAGTGGGGAGCAGAACAAGGGGATCTACTGAAATACACTGCTGAGGGGAGCAGCGGGCGAGACAGGAGAGGTCTGCTGTGCCATGTGGGTTAGCTCCTTGGCCAGGGATCAAACTGAGCCCATAGCAGTGATAGCACTGAGATTTAACCCCTAGGCTACCAATGAGGCCCCAGCATTTTTTCGTTCTTGAGGTTTCCTCTGCTCCCCTTTGTTTCTGTTTGAATGCTTTCTCTCCCTTGCTATCACCCTGGCCTGCTTCTTGGGCTGCCTCACTTGGTTCTTTTTGCCATCTTCACAGCCACACATGCAGCTGCCACTCCTTCCTCCCACAGGCCTGTAGTAAGGGCCCAGCACCCTGCTCTCTGGTGCTGACTGAGGGAGGGTCTGGGGAAGGAGTAGAAACCATGGCTGAAACCTCGAGAAGCTGCCTAGCACTAGCTCAACAAACTTCAGGAATGGTGATGGTCAGGCTGAGGGTGGAAGGAGGTTGTGGTGACCTTGTGATGAAGGTCAGGCCAACTCTTGTGCTTTCTGGGAGCAGAGCACTCCCTTCTGAGGATGGGTCTTAGGCAGGTCCTAGACCGCCCACTCAGCAGGTCCTTTGCTCCTGCCTTGAGCTGGTGTGGGGTTCCTGGTGGGCCTGGTCTGGGCACCCTAGTTTTCCTTGGCTGCTGTAGATTCATGAAGTTGAAGGTTTGGTGGGAGTGCAAATTCAGAAGCTTTGGGTAATGACTAGGTCCCTGTACCAATCTCCTCCTGGTCCTTTTGGAGCTGTGAGCCCAGGCTGGTAAGGAGGCATGCAGAAGCTGGTGACAGACAGGGAGTGTTGCCCTAGTTTGTCTGTTCCTTCAAGAGGTGACATTGGATGTTTCAAGTAGACTGTCTAACCACTTAGATCGGAAAAAGGAAGTCAAGAAGTGTTAAATGTGTGGTTTGGTTGGCTTAGATCCAATCTAGGCCTACGCTTCTACCTCACCAATCTCAATATTAAATTTTTTGTCTAGGGCCTCCCTGGTGGCGCAGCGGTTGAGCGCTGGGTTGCTAAGCTGCCCGCAGCCTCTGCAGCGCCGGTTCCATCCCCAGCTGCTCCCCGGCCACCGGAGGAGGGTCCCACATGACGCACAGACCTCTCCTGCCGCCCGCTGCTCTCCTCAGCAGTGTACTTCGTCAGTCTGCCTGTTCTGCTCCCCGCTCTGTCTCTGGTGAATTCTCTCACCCTCCCGCGCTTCTGACTGTACCTAGTGCTTGTATAAATAAATAAATAAATCTTTAAAAAAAATTTTTTTTGTGTCTAAATTGAGGTATCCTGGGAAATTTCCCATTTAGAGCCCATACTGGCTCATAGTGTGTCCCACTGCTGCTCAGCTGTTTGTTTCCTAAGCTTGCAGTAACATTATCACCAATGAGGTGATTTAAAACCACAGAAATGTATTCTCTCCCAGGTCAGGAGGCCAGAAATCCAATATCAAGGTGCTGGCAGGGTTGATTCCTTCTGGAGGCTGAGGGAGAATCTGTTTCAGATCTGTTTTCCAGCTTCTGTTGATGGCTGGCAACAGCCAGCCTTGGCATTATGTGGCATTATGTGGCTGGTGCAGTCTCTACCTCCATTCACATCACTTTCTCTGTCTGTGTCCTCTTCTCTGCTTATAAGGACACTGGTCTAAAACCACTGGGGGCTCTATGCCAACATCCTTTTGCCACAGGTTGTACTCTGCATAACGTCAGTAATTAACACTAGCTCATTCAAAAGGCTCACTGGACTAACTGGGCTGAATAGAAGGGTGTTCCATACAGCCTTCTGCATTGTGTTTTTAAGCCAGCCCCGCCCCCCTCTTTCATAAATGCTGTGATCTCATCCCTCACCCATCCTGTACTGCTTCACACACACCACGTGGCTGCACTGGGCACCAGGTGGGTCCCAGATGTTGACAAATCCCTCTCTCCTTTTTGTCATAGTAGCATTTTCCCCATAGGGAACTCTAATCAAGAGCAGCTCTACAGATACTTGAAACGATATAATACATCTTACAGTACCAATTAGAACCACTTGGGGGCGTGGAGTGTCCATTAAATAGAAGTTTCCTTTCAGTGGCCCGGGTTAGGTGGGCAGAGTTGACTGAGAGGATTGTTACAGTAACACTGTAACCTGAAGACCAGTCAACAATTGAAAAGAACCGCTGGCAGCCCTGGGCAGGGGCCAGGAGAGATGTCTAAGACCAGTCCGTCATCTGCAGTGAACAGTTGGGGCTGATGGGTGTGATGCAGCCTCTGCAAGAGACACATGAGAGTCTAGCATGTAGGCTGGTTTATTAAAAACAGTCCACAGTCCTTTACTTGATGTGAGAAAGCTGGTTTTTTGTTTGTTTTCACTGCAAGAGGCACCACTTTATCCCGATTGTTCCACGGCTAAAGTGATGAAATGTTATCTCCAAGGTGGGCTGTGTCTGGAGGTCTGGTTTCTAACAAGTCCCAGGGATGGGTACTCCTAGGAATCAGTCTGTCAGTAAAATTTGTATTCTTTCCTTTTGTTTAAGAATTTCATAAATTTGGGCCTCCCCGGTGGCGCAGCGGTTGAGCGCTGGGTTGCGAAGCTGCCCGCGACCTCTGCGGCGCCGGTTCGATCCCCGGCTTCTCCCCTGCCACTGGAGGAGGGTCCCATATGGCGCGCAGACCTCTCCTGCCGCCCGCTGCTCCCCTCAGCAGTGTACTTCGGTCCTTCTGCCTGCTCTGCTCCCCGCTCTGGCTCTGGTGAATTCTCTCACCCTCCCGCTCTTCTGACTGTACCCAGTGCATGTATAAACAAAACAAACAAATAAATAAATAAATAAAACATGCCTCTATTAAAAAAAAAAAAAAAAAAAACTTAAGAATTTCATAAATTCTCTCAAGCAACACTCTATGGACTGATCTAAGTAATATACTCAATTTTGTTTAGCTCTGTCCTTTCGGTGAAGATAGTCATTTTCTACACTTTCAGAGATACATAATTCGATCTTTTGAGTCTTTAAAGTGTTGTGTCCATTGCTTCACTTATTAAGAATGTGTACATACATATATGCATACATACTTATTCATGTTTGAATATGGATCTCTTGCATGTCATGCCCATTTGAGGAGGTGTATTCAGTTGGGTGCACATTCAGTTCATAAAAGATAAAACATTTATTGTCATGTATGGCAGTTTGTTTCAGCAGATACTCATTTCTGGTCTGCCAGCAATCCATTCATAGGAAAAAAACTTTCATTCACTCATTCCTAAGTATTTCCTTTTAATAGGTACAATTGCTTAAATTCTTTTTTTTAAAAAAAGATTTATTTATGCATATAAGAACTGGTGAGACTTAACCCCTGCGCCACCAGGGAGGCCCAATCTTAGAGTCTTCATCTTAGAGTCACCACAGGCCCCAATTGCTTAAATTCTACAAACACTACAGATACATGCTTTTATCTCCATGAGGTAAAAAGCACATCACTCAGTCTTCACCAATATTGAATTCACAGATAAGTAATTTATCTTTCAGCAGTAACCACATTTCCTTCAGTAGATTTATTTCTCTTCTAAGTACTTCATTCCAGATTCACATGTATTGTATAGGTTTCCTTTCAGTGAGACACCTTATTTTCTACCATCATTCCATTTGTAAGGATGTAGTCCATACCATTTGATTTTGTGTATAAATCCTTTCTTTCAGTAGATACATTCAGATGCACAAACTCTTCATTTATGGAGATATAAAATATAGACTTCAGTTATGTGTATAGCCAGTTTCAGTTTTGATATAAAGTCCTACCAACATCCAATTCACAGAAATACTAGCTTATACCGTAATTATATGTGTTTAGTTTTCCATTTATTCTGTTATGCTCTAAGAGATATGTAATGTCACTCAATCTTGTATACAGGTGTCACATGATGATTCCATTTTACATACTATTTTTAAAATAACAAATTAGTGGTTGCCAGGGTTGTTAAAAATGGGGGAAGGAGGAAGGAATGGCTATAAAAAGGTTGGCAGAGTCTTTTGGTGATGTAACAGTTCTTTATCTTGATTATACTGGTGGCTACATCAAGCAACAAATGGTAACACTGAAGATACATATGTAGAACTATACATACATATACAAATGAGTGCATGTAAAATTGGGAAATCTAAATAAACTCTGTGAGTTGTTCCAGTGTCAATTTCTTAGTTGTGAATCTGGAGTATCACTTTTAGTTAAAGCTAAAAGTTGACTATTTTATTAAACATTTTTATTTATTGCTACTCAAAAAAATGGAAGGACATGAACAACAGATTTCACTTATGGGATGGTGAGGTAGACAGGCTGGTGCTGCAGTCTAAACTGGGATTCTACTAACAGTAGGGAAAGTTTCAGTCAACAGATGCAAGGCGTTTTTCCAGATTTTTTTCCCAATAGTTTCATGAAGCAAAGCCAGAATATACCTTGAATGGTCTATTTTTCGCAGTCTAGAATTAGCTGCCTCAGAATTAGTAATAGGCCACCTAAAGCCAGACTCGGGGGAAAAAAAACTTTTTTTTAAAGATTTATTTATTTATTTATACCAGAACTGGGGTACAGGTCAGAAGCGCGGGAGGGTGAGAGAATTCACCAGAGCCAGAGCAGGGAGCAGAACAGGCAGACTGACAAAACACACTGCTGAGGGGAGCAGCAGGCTGCAGGAGAGGTCTACGCGCTATGTGGGACCCTCGCCTGGCGGCCAGGGATCAAACCGGTGCTGCAGAGGCTGCGGGCAGCTTCACAACCCAGCACTCAGCCGCTGTGCCACCTGGGAGGCCCTTAGAAAGCTTTTTCACATCAAAAAGCATCTTACACTTGCACAAGTAAGTGTAGGCAAGGCAGCTCCTGCCAACACTATAAAAGCCAGTCTGGGACAGCCCAAATATCCATCAGCAGGGGAGAGTACATACACATAATGAATACTGAATACAAAAAAGAAAAGCACATCCACTAGATCTTATGGATTTAGTATAGAAAAATATAAAATACCCCAATAAATATTTTGTATTCACTACATGTTGAAATGACATTTTGGCTGCATTACGTGAAATATTATTTCTGAAATATGGAAACTAATTGTCCATTAATAAAAGAAGTGGGCAAAGAAAATATGGCATAGAGGCCCTCCCCTGGCGGCGCAGCAGTTGAGCGCTGGGCTACGAAATTGCCCGCAGCCTCTGCAGCGCCGGTTCGATCCCCGGCCACCGGCGAGGGTCCCACATGGCATGCAGACCTCTCCTGCCACCCGCTGCTCCCCTCAGCAGTGTGCTTCGGTCCTTCTGCCTGTTCTGCTCCCCACTCTGGCTCTGGTGAATTATCTCACCCTCCCGCGCTTCTGACTGTACCCAGTGCTTGTATAATTAAATAAATAAATCTTAAAAAAAAAAAAAGAAAGAAAAAACGGCATATACATACAATAGAGCAGCATTAAACTTGAAAAAGGGATATCCTGTCACATGCAACATGGAAAACCCAGAGGACAATACCCTGAGAAGGAGGCCAGTCAGAGATGGGCAAATACTCTGCACAAACCCACTGACATGAGGTATCTGAAATACAGTCAAGCAAAGAGACAGAGAGAATGGTTACCAGGGACCAGCGGAGAAGGAAATGGGAATTGCTGTACCACAGCCACAAAGATTCCATTATGGAAGATGAATAGATGCTAGAGGTCTGCCTTACAAAACTGTGCCTACCGTTAACAATACTGCATTGTACACTTACTTTGTTAAGGAAATAGTGTTCTTACTGCAACAAACAAACAAAAACAAAGGGGCAGGAGGAAACATGATGCTTATTACCCTGTGATTATTTCAGAGGCGTGTGGTTCAAAATACATGTAATTGTTCACATTAAATATATGTGGTTATTTGTATAACAATCACACTTCAGTAAACCTGTTTAAAAATAATTCTGTAACAGTATGAAAATATAAAATTGTATACATGGCTTGCATCATATTTGTATTTGACTGCTCTGTTCTACATGGACAAATACATGTAGGTGGGGTACAGAGAACTGGGTTTGGAAAGGACAATTTCCCCTATAGAGGTTCTATTCTTTTTAATGTGTCATTTTTTTAAAAAAGATTTATTTATTTATGCATACAAGAACTGGAGTACAGGCCAGAGGTGTGGGGGGAGTAAGAGGATTCACCAGAGACAGAGTGGGGAACAGAACAGATGGACTGACCGAAATACACTGCTGAGGGGAGCGCTGGGCGAGTCAGGAGAGGTCTGCTGTGCCATATGGGTTGCTCTCTGGCCAGCTGGGGATCGAACTCATGCTGCAGTGGCGGCTGTGGACAGCTTTCATAGGTTGCGTCTTAACTTCTTGTGCCACCAGGGAGGCCCAATGTGTCATTTTTTAAAATCAATTTCAGTAGTTATTATACCAAAGACTTAGAAATCTTGAGTTAGTTTGAAAGTTCTAACACCCTTGAAAAAACACCAGCATAATGTAGCAACAGCTCCACTGAAGTGAATTTGGTTTTAACCTGATAGCCCTAAGCCAGAAGGTCACATCAAGTTAAATGACATCCAGTTTCACTTTGATGTTCATAGCTGCCAGCTCAGCTACAAAATATCGAAAAACATAAGGCACAGAAACAGTGTCAATAGTGTCACTGCGATTACACACAGTACAGTTGTATTTTCTATTGCGCAGGGCAGACCAAGAAGGGGTGGCTTCTCCAACAGTGGCGAGAGTAAACTACCACACTCCACACACACGTGGGCTACCGATCGATCAGAACAGTTGAAGAGGCGGTCATGAAGGAGAAAAGATGTACCATGAGCCAAAAGAGCATCCCGCTCCATTTCCCCAAAACGGATTCCACCCTGGACATTTCTTCCCCCAATAGGCTGGTTTGTGACTTTGTCTCTGGCTCCTGTTGTTCTAACTTGGAATTTGTCTGAGACCATGTGTCGTAAGCGTTGATAATAAACCACACCTATGAAAATGTCTGCTTCCAGTTCTAGCCCACTGATGCCACTGTACAACCTCTCGGTGCCATAAAAGTTGTAGCCAGCAGCCTTTAACATCTCACCGAAGTATTCCAAAGCTGAGTTCTCCTCTGAAAAGGTGAAGGGTGTAGCATCATGGCAGAGACCATGCAGAGCAGCAGACTTCCCTGCCATACTTTCGATTAACATTCCGATGGTCATTCGGGACGGAAAGCCATGAGGATTGAACAGAATGTCTGGGACCATCCCACTCTCAGTAAACGGCATGTCTTCTGCTGGCCACAGTCGGCTCAAGATACCCTTCTGCCCATGACGACTGGCAAATTTATCTCCGATAGTTGGGTTCCGAGGGACTCTCATAGTGATGCAAACGCACTTGAATCTTCCATTTCCGGTGTCATTACTGCACACTTTGATGTTATCCACAACACAATTTTCTTTACTCCTAGAGCAAAATAAACCATACAAAAAGTCAAAATCGTTTATTTCAACATATAGAAAGACTTAAGTTTTATGGATATAACTATTTCTCCATAAAGATGTTCGGAAAACTTAACCTTATTTCCAGTCTCTAATACACATAGAGATTTGTGTTAAAAGTATTTACAAATAGGGCCTCCCCGGTGGCGCAGCAGTTGAGCGCTGGGTTGCGAAGCTGCCCGCAGCCTCTACAGTGCTGGTTCGATGCCCTGATGCTCCCTGGCCACCGGAGGAGGGTCCCACATGGCACGCAGACCTCTCCTGCCGCCCGCTGCTCTCCTCAGCAGTGTACTTCGGTCCTTCTGCCTGCTCTGCTCCCTGCTCTGGCTCTGGTGAATTCTCTCACCCTCCCGCGCTTCTGACTGTACCCGGTGCTTGTATAAATAAATAAATAAATTTAAAAAAAAAAAAATTTACAAATAGGGTTACTGATTGTGCTCACTACAAAATTATTAAGACCTACTGAAAACTTTATAGTTGTAAAATAAGCTGAAAATATTTTAAGTTTTAATAGAAGTCACAATGAACTCAATATTTTAGCTAGGAAACATCCCTAACAACATGTATGGCATGTTTCAACATACTTCATAATCAAATCACAGATAACTCTCATCAATTATAATAGACTGACAAGAGAAACAGAAAAGTCGACAGAATTTTATCTTGTTTAAGAAATACCAATTCAGGGCCTCCCTGGTGGCGTAAAGGGTTAAGACACAACCTATGAAGCTATCAGTAGCCACTGTAACACGAGTTCGATCCCTGGCCAGGGAGCTACCCCCATGGCACAGCAGACCTCTGCTGACTCACCTGCTGCTGCTTCCCTCAGCAGTGTATTTCAGTCAGTCTGCCTGATCTGTTCCATTCTGTCTCTGGTGAATCCTCTCACCCCCCACACCTCTGGCCTGTACCCCAGTTCTTGTATGCATAAATAAATAAAACTTTAAAATAAAAAGAAATACCAATTCTTTATGACTGAGTTATAACTACCTTTTATATTTTTTTCTAGAAATTCTCCTGTTAAAAGATAACTTTCATTGACTTCAAGCAATTTCTCTGAGAAATATCCTTTGAAAAATAGCACTGGTAAAATAGATTCTGACTGTAGAACTGACGGTACTAGAGAGGGAGGGGAGGAGAGGGGTCCAGAGGAGAGAGCCAAAGGACCCTGGTGGAGGATTATGGGTACTTCAGTGGTAGGTGTGGCTTGATAACATACATTCAAAGAGATATAGCCCTAGATCCCTAAAACATACACAATGCTGTAAAGAATGTTACCCTGATTTAAAAATATATTAATTAAACAAAATTAAATTTTATAAGAGGGAAAAAAAATTAGCACTGTTTTGTTTGTAAGTGGATATCCAAACTTACTTATAGTACATAACGAAGCTCTCCCCAGTGTTCGGGTTCAGGTAGCTGTAATATGGATCTCCATACTGCAGTTTAGCTCCAATAAACGGCAGCCCATCATCATCCAACTTCTGCAAAACCCGTGGGTCACCGGGCTTGATTCCAAATACCAGACTATCATCTCCTTGTTTAATTTTTTCAGAGAGGTCTATGAACTCAGACTTGTAGACACTTCCATGGGCAAAGCCTCGTTCCCAAGAGGCCTTACTCACAATCTACAAGATCAAAGAATAATTTAGGAAAACTGAGGCCAATTAGCAATTTTTTAAATAAAACTAGTTAAAATTATAATACTTGGTTTAGGATAACTGGTATTCAATTATCTACATTTTCCAAATCACCTGACCTGTTAAAACCCAGACATGTATAATGTTTGCTTAAAACCCAATCATGCATAAATATAAAAGGTCAATATATCCAAGACATTTTATATTCTTTCAAAATCTACTATGTGCTCAAACACGCATGTGAATATCATCTCCCTAAAGCTTGCTGCTGTCAACTTAGACCATGAATTAACCTTTTAACAGGATACTCCTGTGCCAAATCCTAGACACCTGGGGACAGAAATACTATCCTTCAGTGACTTAACAGTGGGGCGGGGGTGAGGGGGAATTAAAAATTATAAAGAATGGAACTAGAGGGCCTCCCTGGTGGTGCAAGGGGTTAAGTCTCAGGACTATGAAGCTATCATCAGTCACTGTATCATGAGTTCAATCCTTGGCCAGGGAGTTGATCCACATGGAACCACGGACCTCTCCTGTCTCACCCGCTCCTTCCCTCAGCAGTGTATTTCAGTAGGTCCACCTGTTCTGCTCCCTACCGTGTCTCTGGTGAATCCTCTCACGCCCCCGTACCTCTGGCCTACACCCCAGCTCTTATATGCATAAATAAATAAAATAAATCTTAAAAAAAAAAAAAAATGGAACTAGATCTCTTGGTGAAACTTACCATGGCATCTTCCATATCATAGCCAGTGTAAGAAATAACAGCAACGATGGCATTTGTCCCAATTGGATAGTTATCCATGTCATAATAGTCATACATGGAAGGTCTCACTAAAGGGCTCTGTGGAGTCTGAAGACGATATAGTTTATTATCTGATCGGTCTTGATAAGTGAGAAGTGGAAAGCCCATGGTTTGTTTACCTATAAAAGGAAAAAACAACTTTTACTTTGTCCCCTTGATTATAAAGATAGTATATGAAGTTGGAAACAACTAAATATTAACTATAGGAGAATGAATAAATAAATCATAATGGTTAAGCTCACCGTGTACTAACACACAGTGTGAAAGTGAAGTAGACCTACATATATCAATATGACCAGACCATGGAAACAATGCAGAGTGGAAAAAAATACAACACTACATTAATATATACTATTCCTGCACATTTGTAACACATCCCAAACAATCCTATACCCAGTGTACGGGACAAGTGTAATGTAACAAAAAAGCATTAAAAGGTTATAGTATTACATTAGCTTCCTTTCTCATATACACACATATATCTACAGAGCAAGATGTCAATATTTGTTAATTCTGGGGAGTACAGGACATAAGTAAGACTTTTTATTTCTTTTTATTACTTTAGAACACAGAATCAATTCAAAACAAAATTATTCTGAAAACATATACACTGGATTTTTTAAAAATATAGTACAGGAGACTCTAGCTTTCAGTAGTAGAGCGCTACTCCTACAGGACCATCCTCAACTACTGAGATCCAGAAAAATAACAAAACAAGAAACACATACATATATGCACACAACTTGAAAGCACTGGAAAGTAACCAAAAGCAGCCACAAACTTAAGAAAAATTTAGATGTGGAGAAAAGGAATTGCACTAGATGAATTTCCAGTTTTTATTTTATTTTACTTTATTTTTGCCTGATAGTCCAGTCAGTGTAATGGCTATGTAGAGTCTTAATGACTTGAAGAACCAAGAAATAGAGTTCAGAAAAGTAAGAGGAGAAACTCTAGAGAGGGAAGAAATCAAAGGAAGAGTCTTAAATTCTGCACATAAAGTGAGTTCAAATCTTCAGAAGACTCATGAATAGTGCATGCATAGAACATTTCCACCTAAATCAGCCCACCTAAATCAAGAGTATACTCCAACTGCTATGTTCAGCTAAGTTATCTAGCAGTTAAATCTAAAAAGGAATCCTCCTCAGAGGAACATAACAGAATCCAATCTAAAATATTTCAATCAGGACCTCCCTGGTGGCGCAAGGGGTTAAGCACCACACCATGAACCAAACCGCAGCCTCTGCAGCACGAGTTCAATCCCCAGCTGGCCTGGGAGCAACCCACATGGCGAAGCAGACCTCTCCTGTCTTGCCCGCTGCTCCCCTCAGCAGTGTGTTTTAGTCAGTCTGCCTGTTCTGTTCCCCACTCTGTCTCTGGTGGATCCTCTCACCCCCCGTGTCTCCGGCCTGTATGCATAAATAAATAAATCTTAAAAAATAAAATATTTCAATTAAAATGTCCACCAATACAATTGACAAAGAAACAGGAAAATATTACCCATATTCAAGGAAAAAGTCCAATTAATGGAGACTGATTCTGTGATGGTCCAGATATTGGATTAACAGACAATGAGCTAAAAAAGTATCTGTTGCATAACTATGCTCCAAATTTTAAGGAAAATATAACAAAGACAAGCATTTCAAAGAAAACAAACTATAAACAAAGAAACAAATGGAAATTAGTCTAGGCTGAAAAACAGAATATATGAAATAGAATGAAAAGTCTGTGAACATGATGATGAATAAAAATTCCTATATGATGAAAGAAAAGAGAGAAAACAGAAATCCAGTTGCTTGAGACAATTATCAAAAAGTTTAATTTATATGATGTGTAACTAAAATCTCAGAAGAGAGAGAATGGGGCAGATGCCATATATTAGAAGATCAGCAAAACCCAAGCAACACAAACACAACGAACATCTTATCTACATATATCACAGACAATTTGCTACAAATAAAACCAAAAATCTTTAAGAAGAGGAAAAATAACACAACTTACGGCTAAACAACAATGCATATAGCCAATGACTACTACTTAGAAATGACAGAGACCAAGAAAAGACAGTATAACATCTTTTAAGTGATGAAATTATTTCAAAATTAAAAAGCTATAGGTACTTTTCTTCTGTTACCATCTTTCACCTCATCTTACCCATCTGGCACTGGTACATGTTCCGTGGACTCTGGTTATGATCGGAGAATGGGATAAAGTTGGCAATAACACTCAGCAGGCTGTGAGGGAAGAGCTCTTGGTGGGTGGTAACTCCAGCAAAAACCTCATCCTCAAAGATAGCAATGTTCATGAAGAGCTGGAAAAGAGGAAGGATGAGAAAGTTCAAGGTACAAAGTAACTGTGACTGCTAACATATTAACCTCTCAGGGTTTTTCACTAAAAGACTTGAGAGAACCACCCCACCCAGCATCACGAACATGGCAGGGATCCACTGGGAAGCATAGGGAAGCTTCCAGTTAGAAATACACTTGCCTTACAAATTTCACTCTCAGTCTACCCTGGTCCATATGCAAAGGGGGATATGAAGAGAAGATTTTTTTTTTTTTTAAGTAGCAGAAAGCCCAGTTTTGCAAAAGCAAAGATGTAGGCAAAGAATATGAGTACATATAATTGAGTATTTCACCCTCACCCCTAAGGCAGAACAGTGTGGAAAGGAGCTTTGGGAGCTGGGCAGAATGGGACAGGCAGGTCATGTGACCACAAACCTATTATAACAATGACAACTCTTTAGAAGAGCAATAATAATTAGGTCTCTGAAGTTGTACAGCCGCCATCACTCAATTTCTGCATACCTGTTCCATAGTTCCAATTAGTTCTTCTTTACCCAACTCCAAGTTCTGCACCGGTCGCACCAGTCTACAAGGAGTGGTAAAAAGGAACAATCCTGGGTAGAGACCGGGTTTTCCTGTCATGGGGATGAGGGCCACTTCCATCCAGGGAGGAATTCTTTTTTCTCTCAACACCTGTTTCAACATAAAGAGTTCGGTAAAGAATAAGCAATGTGTTTACATCGTTCTGCTGCTGGGAGACAACTTAAATAGGGATGAAGTCAAACAAGAAATGTAGTTATCTTGGGCCTCCCCTGGTGGTGCAGCGGTTGAGCGCTGGGCTGCAAGGCTGCCCACAGCCTCTGCAGTGCCAGTTCGATCCCTGGCCACCAGCTCCCACATGGAGTGCAGACCTCTCCTGCCGCCCACTGTTCCCCTTTCGTCAGTCTGTCTGTTCTGTTCCCCACTCTGGCTCTGGTGAATTCTCTCACCCTCCCGCGCTTCTGACTGTACCCAGTGCTTGTATAAATAAATAAATCAATCTTTAAAAAAAAGAAAAGAAGAAAAGTAGTTGTCTTGAGAAAATAGTTATGCAGGTAACAAACCTAGCGCCCTGCCAGTCTCATTCTCACACAGAATGCCACTCACCCCATTTTCCAGAGCTGGCAGAGCCCTATTTACTGGGAGGTCCAGCATCACTATCAGGCAAACCAATAGTGAGAAACTGGTAAATCAAGAATGTACGGGTAGACATACTATATGAAATTGTTCTACAGAATCTAAAATAATTACTGAGTTTATTTTAAAGGGTATTTAATGAAAAAGTCCTTCTACCTGGAAAATTTTTTAAAAACACAAACCAAAATTTGAAAAAAATAACAAAATTATATCTCAGAACTTATGGGAATTCACAGCTAAACATATTATTTAAAATGAAAATGAATTAAATTCCTAACTCAAAAGCTTAAAATAAAAGCAAAAAAAGTCCCCCAAAAAGTACAAATCAGGAAATTATAAGATAAAACCTGAAATTAATGAGATGTAGAAAAAGTTTCAAACTAGTGAAATTCTCAAATCTTAATTAACGATCACTCACCCCTTGGGTGGGGGTGGTAGAGACAGGGAGAGGACGCACTACATTAAGAAAAGACAAAAGGGGAAAAGCCATCGAATCAAAAGATCATGTAATTTTATGCTCCACAAGCTGTTGCAGAGGGTAGATATGTCCTAACTAATTCTTTTTATAAAGCAGAGACTTACGAATGTAGATTCAAACAATCTTAAATAAAATATATTTCAGAAAGTATTTCTTAAGTCTCAAAACCCAGCGGGACAGAACAATCCACAAAGACACAAGATCACCTTAAAATGTCGGATAGCATCTGCAATGCCAGGCGCAAGCTCCTTATCCACCCAGCCGACCATGGCGCCGTCCAGCAGGACAGGGTAGCACTCATTGTAGGGTCGGTGTGGCGTGCCATCGACTGGAGTGACTCCTGATGGAGAACAGAATGAACATATCAGGATGTTTTTCCAACAGTAAAAAGCCCCTTCAGAGGGGTTCATCAACTCCTTGATCATTTTATTCAGCCAATGATACAGTCTCTAGCAGATGTTTTTGTATTGCCAGAGTAAGTTTCTAAGTCATTTCAGTGAGGATACACAAGAAACTATACTCTGATTGCCTGTGGGAAGAGGCACAGGGGGACAGGAAATCCTTCCACTGTAAACTTTTTATATATATTTCTAAAACCATGTAAAACATTGCCTCCCACCTCCCCAAATTTAATTATTATTGATTTTCAATTGCATATCTATATCTGCAAATTTGCCTACTTATTAAGTTATTTGTAAACCTGATATCAATACCAGTAGCGTTTGTGGTCACTTGAGGACACTCAGCAAAACATCTGAGTCTCTAAAAGCAGCTGAGGTCTAATGAGGTGACATCCTACCTTCTTGTTTCAGCTCTCATACTATACACAAGGATCCTTTTCACAGTCTATTCAATGCCATGGTTTTTACATTTCTGTGCTTTATGATGGTGATTTAGTGCTAGGTGTTGAAAATGGCCTCAGCAAAGGTGTGCAGCAAGTGCTATCCAGTGTTCCTGCCACAAGGCTGTGCTGTGCCTTATGGATAAAAATGCACAGTCAGAGATGCTTATACTTAGAGTCCTGTTGGCTGGGAGCTCTATGTGAACAAATCACAGTATACTTAAATAAAGTCTTTAAACAGAAACTCATAACGCAAGCATAACTTATTTGCACTGATTAAAATCCACATAACCAAACAAGACTGTTTATCTCTGTACAACACATACCCAAGTTGCAGAGCAAAGCTGGAATAGATGCTGTGTACACAAACTGTGTGACAACCTCACATATGGCAGTTAAGTGGTTCATCAGGCCGCAGGGCTCCCCGTCGGGGGTATGCACGGGACAAAGAAAACCCCAGGACTCTGGCAGCAGCCTGCGTACTGTGGTGGTTCTCATCTTGGCAAAATCGGCCCCTCTGTGCACACAGCGGAAATGGGAGAGATAGCGTATGAAGTTCAGCTTGTCAGCCACAACACAAAGTCCAGAATCTTGCAGGAAGCCAAGACCTTAATAAAACAAAAGTCATTCAATAATGGGCTAAACTTTTTTTTTAAAGTCTATTTTTATTGGTGGCTACATACTACAGATCACAGACGGGGGTATTACAAAGCTTCCTCAGCTAGAATGAGTGGGAAGAGTACAAAAAGTAGTTAAAACCCCCAGATTTCACCAATTTTATTAGTCCTGACTGGTTCCCTATCTCCTCTACCACTTTCTCCTTTGTGAGGAAACATTAAATACATAGTAAAATAGCCGAAATTAAGTGGGATTCGGCCAAGAGAGTTGGGTATTATTAAAGTAATTACTAGCCTCTAAATCTGTATCAGAATCAATCATTTGTTTAAAACAAAAAAAGACAGATTCCTGGGCCCTCAATTCCCATTTTAAAGTTTTCCTTCTATTCTGATGAACCGATCTAGGAAGGGCATGTGTAACAACCCTCCCACAGCACCTATCCAGGTAACCTTCCTCAGGTGGCTCAACCATCTTTAATCTTCTAGGAGGAGTAGGAAATGTATTCGATTATTACACTGTATTTAAGCCAGACAGACACTGTCTAATGCTCCTGAGATTGACATACACTTAAACGTAAATAATTTTACAAAAATTACTAAAATAAAGCCTATTTATTTAATTTCACCTGTTTTAGAACGTAGATTCCCAGTAGCAAGAAGATACTCAAATGGTCTTGTAAGGTCTGTTCCCAGATTAAAAATCTTCATCAAATTTTCATTGTTAATGTACACATTAGTCTTCTGAGCCCTCTTATCTATAGCTAGTTTAATAGACACTAACCAAGCTTCCATTTTTTCCTGAAATAAGAAAAAAAATTAAATATTTTGTGTTTTAAATCCAAGTTTCATATTCATTCCCACATAATCTATGCATTCATACAGAACAAAGGCCTGCTAATATATATACCTAACATAGAGAACATCTAAACTACAAACCTGAAAGACAGCTTTTCAATGTAATATTAGTGGTCAGGCATTTCTTAAGATAAAAGATACAAACCCTGTTTACATGTGGGTTTTTTACCCTCAGGACTACTGTTATTTTGATTGCCCCTTTGTGGTGAAGGACCATCCTGTGCACGGTAGGAAATGGAGAAGCACCCCTGGTCCTTACCAACCAGATGCCAGCAGCACCCTCTGAGTTGTAACAAACAACAATGTCTCTAGACAATGTCAAATGTCCTCTGGGGTGGGACAAAAGTCACTTTTAAGAATATCCACACTAACAGGAAGAATCAAAATGGGTTGCTTTGTTCTTAGAAAATTTTCAATTAAAATGCTTTTATCAAGCAGTCAGAACAGCATCAATCTCAGAAACAGGCAACAACAAAGCTTTGAGATCAGCATGTTGCCTGTTGTCTCAAGAACAAAATCAACCAACAGCTCAAAGTCCTCAAATGACATCTAACACACATGACAGTTAATAAACTAGCAGGAAAGACGGACATGTTCTTCTCATATGAAACCTGTGATGTAACGGAAAAGGAACAGAAGACCAAAGAGAAAAGAAAGAGCCACAGGG
The DNA here is from genome assembly GCF_014898055.3 of Talpa occidentalis. Lineage (NCBI taxonomy): Eukaryota > Metazoa > Chordata > Mammalia > Eulipotyphla > Talpidae > Talpa > Talpa occidentalis. The sequence goes on from NW_023604861.1 coordinate 96,766,985, forward strand.
TAACAGCACTGGCACCTGAGCTAGGAGGAGGCAGGAGACCCGTCCCCTGCAAGACGTCTTCCTAGCGAACTCACTGCCACTAACTCACAGCCAACAGCACTTTGACTCAGCCCCAATGAGCTTGTCTAACCACATATTTTCTCAGAGAGGCACATCACACAGCCTCCACGCACTTGGGAACATCAGGTAGAACGCCAGCATCACACCTAGGGCCATTTTAAACAGCCAGATCAGCTACAAAAAGCACAAAAATGTGAGAAAGTACTAACTCTTGTTTATAGAATGAGAACTAAAATAAGAAAGCAGAATGCCGCTCTGTTACACCTTGGTTGGGAACAAGTGCAGCAGAAGACTCCAAAATTTTTACTCTCATTGTGTGTCTGTAAATAACCACGAAAAGTGATGCCAGTGCTGATATTGTTGGTGTTACAAGTTAATCTTAGTGAGTGGGTGAATTTGTAAATATGGAACATGTGAATGAGGACTGACTGTATGGTGACATGTCATTCACACTTAATCTTTAATGTTCTTAATCAAGATTTGTCTTTACTTACCCTATAAAACCATTACAGAAATTTCTCAACCTAGTGTAAGCTAGGATCTTTGATTAGATTTCTTACCACTAAATACAGAAAATAGAGACTATATAAAATGCCCAAACTAGCAATTAGTCAAACTAGCAATTAGTCAACTATCTGTAAGTTCTGCATCCAGCTTTAAAGATGGAGTTCGTCCCACAATAGATACTGAACATGTAGACTTGTCATTATTCCCTAAACAATACAGTATAAAAGCTATCTACAAGGCATTTTATTGTTGTAGGTATTATAAGTAATCTAAAGATTATTTAAATTATGAGATGATATGCATAGGTTTTATGCAGTACTGTACCATTCTATATAAGGGATTCAAGCACCTGTAAATTCTGATATGTGCAGGAGGTCCTGGAACTAATCCCCTGTGGATACCCAGGGGCGACTGTATAAACATACATGTAGGAAATAACACTGCTAGATACTGTCACACCATTCTTCAGAGGCACAACTGGTCCCAGGTGAAAACAGCACATAATTTACCTTCAGATACATGAGGAAGAGTTGACCAGGCGTAAGGACTTCCTGATTCACCAAACTATCAGGATTCTCCTCCATGCACTCTCCTTTGGCTAATGCAAAGAGCTTCCGGGTCATGAGACAAAGTATATAAAACTTTTCAGTATTTGATTTCAAGTGGATACAGATGCACTGGCTGTCAAAACAGAAAGGAGTAGCTTATAACAATCCAGCTGTTTTTTTTTTTTTAAGATATATGCATACAAGAGCTGAGGTATAGGCTAGAGGTGGGGGTGGTGGTGAGAGGATTCACCAGAGACAGAGTGGGGAGCAGAACAGGTGGTCTGACTGGCGAGGGGAGCAGCAGGTGAGACAGGAGAGGTTTGCTGTGCCATGTGGGTTAGCTCCCTGGCCACAGGATCAAACTTACGCTACAGTGGCTGCCAACAGCTTCATAGTAGTGAGCCTTAACCCCTTGCGCCACCAGGGAGGCCTCCAATCCAGCTGTTAATACTACTTGATGTCCTACTAACCAAGGTATCCACTTCATGTTTACCAAAAAGTCTTTACTCATTTTTTGAAAAACTGTTTTTCACCTTTAATGGCACTATTTTTTTTTTTTAAAGATTTATTTATTCATGTATACAAGAACTGGGGTACAGGCCAGATGTGCAGGAGGGTGAGAGATTCACCAGAGACAGAGTGGGGAACAGAACAGGCAGACTGACTGAAATATACTGCTGAGGGGAGCAGCAGGCAAGACAGGAGAAGTCTGCCACACCTTTAATGGCACTATTAGCAAAAGAACAGAATATAGTCTGGAGTTGTGCTGGCCAACATGGTACTGACAAGCCACATGTAGCTAATTAAATTGCAATTAGTTAAAATTAAATGAAATTCAGAATTCAGTTTCTCAGTTGCATTGACTGGTCACTTGAGCACTCAAAGTGGCTCATGGCTGTGTATGAGACAGAGCTGTGCTACAGCAGGGTTGCTTTATATAAAAATCACATGGTAGTTACTCAAGACAATTCCTTGCCGCAAGGAAATAAAGGGATGATGTCTGCAACTTTCAAATCATGCAGAGAAAATAATACAGCAAATGTAGTAAAAATGTTAACTACTGAACACAAGTATCCAATATACTAATTTTGCAGTAATTCCAGAAGTTTGAAGTTATTTCAAAATAAAAACTGAAAAGTACAATAAAACAAAACAAAAATACCATAAAAAGAAAGGAGAGGGGGCCTCCCCGGTGGTGCAGCGGTTGAGCACTGGGTTGCGAAGCTGCCCGCAGCCTCTGCAGCGCCGGTTCAATCCCCGGCTGCTCCCCGGCCACCGGAGGAGGGTCCCACATGGCGCGCAGATCTCTCCTGCCGCCCACTGCTCCCCTCAGCAGCGTGCTTCGGTCCTTCTGCCTGTTCTGCTCCCTGCTCTGGCTCTGGAGAATTCTCTCACCCTCCCACGCTTCTGACTGTACCCAGTGCTTGTATAAATAAATAAAATAAAAATAAATAAATCTTAAAAAAAAAAAAAACTAAAGAACTTAAGAAAAAATTACCATTAAAAAAAAAAAAAAGAAAGGAGAGGAAGGTCATGGGAACAAAGCTAGTCCCTACGCTCCTAAACAGAATTCTACCCCCAGATCCATTCCAATTCCTAAATGAATCACCAACTCTAACTACATCAATACAAAGAACTACTGATACCCTCCAACCCCCCTGAAAAAAAGCTTGGATGGAAGCACACGTACTTAAATAGAAACTCTGCAGCTTGTTCATTTGGATACCAGTCAGGAAGATTGAGTTTTACTCTGAAGCGTTCACCTAGATAGTGAAGGACTTGTTTTTGTGTGGAACAACCCTCTTCTGCCACAATCCTTAACATCTGAGAAACAGAGTTTCTGAAGAAAGAGTCATCCTCTTTTCCTTTGACGAGCTCCTGAAAAATCTGATAATCGGAGAAGTTGACAAGTGCCTAGAATAGGAAAAAAAAGTTTTAATTGTTATGTAATAACTATTCCACTTAACTCATTCAGTAACAATTCTTTTCTTTTTCTTTTTGATGCCCAGGACAAATGAGCAGAATTGAACCCTCCACAATGAGGCAGTGTCTGTATGAGAGATACCAAGAAACAGCCCCATGATTCTTGCCTCATGGAATTCACAACTCTAGTTTCCTCCTGAAATCAATCATGGTCACTTATGTGACCAAGAGACTACAGTGAAAAAGTTCACATGTGACTCTCCAGGCTTGGTCATGAAAGGCATTGTTGCTTCTGCCTCATCTAGGTTAACTCTCAGAGAGCTACCCTAAGCAGGACCTGTGCAGAGGAGCTGAGATGTCCTGCCAACAGCCCACACTGACTTGCTAGACACTCAAACGGTACAGAGTCTACACTGGAAGTGGATTCTCCAGCCCTGGTTAAGCCTTCTGAACAAATGCTGTCTTTACAGACATCTGACAGAAACATCTTCTGAACCAGAACAGCTCAGCCAAATCACTTCTACAAACCTGACCACAGAAACTACAGGGGGAAATGTTTAGTGATGTTTTAAGTCACTGAGTGGAGCAGCAGATAACTAGGAAGTAGGAACTCTGATGAGGAGAATCTATTCTGTGGCCTCCAATGAATCTTCTCACAACAAAATAAAATATTCAGTAAATCATACCTTAAGTGCAAATCCCAGAGGAAGGAAAAACAGTTCTTTCCGATAAATGAAGTTCAACATAACTGTGCCATTTTCCAAGTAGTGAAGATTCATATTGATAGCAGAATGTTCTTCCCGCACACAGTGCATTGAAACTCCTAGTGAAACAAAAAATAAAAAAATTCTATAATACTGTAAATGCTTCAATCATTTTTTCCCCTGAATTAGTTTTACCCTTTTAGAAATAACTGGAGTCAAACCACTAAGTTCAATCAATGCTGGCCACCAAAAATGTCACCAGAACCTGCCAAATGTCCCCTAGAATGTAAAATCTTCCAGGGTTGATGTTGGGAGAGACCCCGCGCAGTGAGCAGAAGGGCCTTGACCTGAGTCCCTAAGGCATGTGAAAACACATGTGTCTTGAAGGAAAACCTCTGAGTGACAGGACTTGGTGTTGAGTGCCCGGAAAGTGACCTGTGTGGAGTCAGGCCTCTACCTCTCCACAGTCTTAGAATAACAAAAATAATGAGCGAACTTCCCAAGCTCTAGCTAGAGGGTGATAAGATTATGTGCATGAGAACTAACCACCTGGTACCCTACTGTCTGAAGTAAATAGATAATAGTAAGAAAGTAGACTAATCATTCATATGTGTTATCATTATATGGTATGCTTTGATGTTACACCTGCTGCAATTAAAATAGTATATAATAAGCACTAAGACAATAAAGATTTACTGCATGCTGGACATGACAGTCCCCCATGTCTGATTTCCCTCACCGTCGCGTCCCAGGTCCAGGACTCACTAGAAGTCCACTGGTTGAAAACCCCTCAAAGTACTAAATCTAAGAATTTAATGAAAATTCAAAGTTTTCTATCAGAGCAGGGCCCTTGTCTTATAGCACTTTATATCCCCAGCACCCACAGAGTCTGATCAAATGGAGAAAAGGAGAATTTTAGATATTAAATTAAATTAAAACAAAGATTGCTAAGACATACTGCATCAAGTGCTACAAAAGAATAAATGCCTGAACACTTTGCCTTGCTGCTATGATTATAGGTACAGCACATATGGTTATAGAGGCTGGTCTTTAGTTGCATTATAAGAATAAATTCTTCAGCTATAAGAAATTCTTATCAGGGTTACACAGAATGCAAAGTCCTGTGAGGCACTGTCACAGACAATGCTTAATCAGAGGCAGGTAGCAGAGCATGGATCAAAAAATTTCTGAGGCCTACTCTGATCTCTGGCCAAGTCAAACCAGTCTCCATCTTCATAAACATATATGTTTCTTTCAGCTTAAAAAAAACCCCACAATATAGATACTAGGCTTCCCACTTACAAAATCTTAATACAGAAATGATTACACACAAAAATATCACTCTATTTAGGTACAGCTACTTAAAAAAAAAAAAAAAAAAAGGTTTATAATTTTTCTAATAGAACATCCCAAAAATCACTACAAGTTACCAAAGTGAGTATAGCCAGGGCCTCTGGTTTTCCATTTTGGTCTTATCATTGCAATGGGGAAATTTCTCCGAGGCATAATCAGCATTCGGATGACTTTTTCAATGCCATTGATTATAAAATAGCCTCCCATTTCCTGCCAAAGAGACAAATTATAATATTAAACAAAACTATAAACACAAAAGTGAATAACTGCAAGTCATCACCCTCATTCCCAGGCAGACACAGAACAATATGAGTAAGAGGAGCACACGGGCGAATTCAGATTAGTAATAGGAGAATAATAGCTTTAGTCAGTATCACATTTCTGTGAAAAATATAAGGATTGCCTACCTTGAAGCAGGCATATGATTCTGGGTACTCTACATTATTGTAACATTTAACCCTCGTGACAATGAGTGGGATAGCTATTGTGCCCATTCTCAGCAGAGGAAGCTGCTCAGGGAGATTAAACTTCCCAAAGTCACACAATGGTCAGTGGAGCAGCTGGGTCGTCAAACCCAGACCTGCCTTCAGAACTCTCTTCCTGCCACACAACACAAGCCTGTGTTGTGCTCCCTGCTGCATGCAGAATCTGTATGTCTTGATCAACTCACACAATAGTGCAAAGCCACCCAACACAGCTGCAAGAACTGCTGAAGGGAAGACAGGTGAGTTATTTAACATGCTCGCGGCATCATACTCTGGCAGAGCACATTTTAGACAATAGTTTTTCATAGACTAAGTTAGGGTAAAAAAAAAAAAAAACAAAAACAAAAACAAACCTCTCTAAATATGTACCATTCAGAAAATTAGGGGGAAAAAAAAATCTATCAGTTCTTTCCCTGCAATAATAGCCTCAATTTTAAGGCTACTTTTTTATAATTGTCTCATTTGAGACTCACTCTGAGCCCTACACAATATACAGCCAGGATATTAATGCCCCACTTTACCTATCCAGAAAGCAAAGCAGAGAAAGAGACACTGACCACCCGCAGTCAAGCTTCTAGTCTTCTCTATTGTCACCTGGCCCATTAGTGCACTGGACCCTGAAATTACCTCTGCTTCCTCATGGTGCTTGATGAGCGCTTTGGGAGGAAGGTTGTATAAGTTGCAAAGGTTGGACTTCACCATGATGGGAACATAGCCAAGAAATTGTTTAATGATTCCTTTTGAGACCCCGTTTACTGCCCAACTGATATCGGCCTAAATGGAAATAACAGAAGAAAAATTATTGAAAAAAGAAAATATCTGAATCTACAAGAAAAAGATGAGCATTTTAAAAGAGCAAGGAAGACCATAAATGAAATACTATGTTTTAGATTTAAAAGATAGGATCTCTTAGATGATGGTACCAACAAGGCAGACTACAAACTCGGGATCTAGCTTTGAACAGCCTTATTCTAAAAAATGTAAAATGTGGGCCTCCCCTGGTGGCGCAGTGGTTGAGTGCTGGGCTGAGAGGCTGCCCACAGCCTCTGCAGCGCATGTTCGTTCCCCAACCGCCAGCGAGGGTCCCACAAAAAACAAAACAAAACAAAAAAACAAAAACAACAAACAAAAAAATGTAAAATGTGACGGCCTCCCTGGTGGTGCAAGGGTGAAGTCACAGCACTATGAAACTAATGGCAGCCACCGCTGCATGAGTTCGATCCCTGGCCAGGGAGCTGACACACATATGGAACAGCAGACCTCTCCTGTCTCATCCGCTGCTATCCTCAGCAGTGTATTTCAGGAGCTCCGCCTGTTCTGCTACACAGTCTGTCTCTAGTGAATCCTCTCACCCCCAAATCCTCTGGCCTGACCCCAGTTCTAGTATGCATAAATAAATAAAGCTTTAAAATAAAAATGTAAAATGTGAAAGTCACACACTGTCACTTGTACTCACTGTCAACTTTCCCCTGTAGGTGCTCCTTCGGCCCCGGCATTCTGCTGGGTAGACACTGAGCTCTTTGCAGATGCTCCCTTTTGGAACTGTGGGGGGGCTGATGACAGCATCCACAATAGTGAGAGAGATACGTTCATCTTTGAAAGCAAATTCGAAGGGAGGTATAGCCTGAAATACAATTGACACTATTCACTGTTTGCATTTCCAAGGCATTTTTTTCTCTAATACTCTTCCAAATCTTATTATGTTCTACGAATAATGATGCCTATAATGCCAAAGTGACATATATTTAAAATGACAGTAAAAGCCACATCTGGTCTATTCATGCCTTCACCAAATGCTTAAAACTATAATGCATGAGGGCCTCCCCTGGTGGCGCAGCAGTTGAGCACTGGGCTGTGAAGCTGCCCCGCAGCCTCTGCAGCGCTGGTTCAATCCCCGGCCGCCTGCGAGGGTCCCACATGGCGCGTAGACCTCTCCTGCCGCCTGTTGCTCCCCTCAGCAGTTACTTCGGTCCTTCTGCCTGTTCTGTTCCCAGCTCTGGCTCTGGTGAATTCTCCACCCTCCTGTGCTTCTGACTGTACCCAGCGCTTGTATAAATAAATAAATAAATAACTATAATGCATTAACTCATACTTTTGTGAATGCCTACAGGTATCAAATTCTGTAGTAAGCTCTTGGGATCTAGTTTTGTACAGAACAAAGCTGTTTTCTGAACCAAGTACCTGCCTTCTCTTTTCTACCCTGTGCCCTCTATGTGCACAGCAAGACAGATGGGACTGCTGCTAAGAGGACAAGGATATGGAAACATCCTCCTGATCCAGTACCAGACCCACCAAGCTATTCCACAGTCTGTTGTTTGTACATGTCATCCCACGATGGCTTCATACGAAAGCCAGAGCCATGCAAAGAGAACGGTGGTTCCCCTTCCTGAGCAGCGGCTTCTCTACACCACTCCCTTGGGTGAGCTCTGCTGTTCTGAAGTAGGGGCGCCGCTAAGTATGCGCGCATATTAGCTACGAACAACCTCCTAGCCTTAGAGTAATAAGAACATCAAAAACAGAGTCACATAAACCATAAATCAGAGACATTCTGTGAGGGAGGGGGAGTGAGCAAAACAATCAGAGGGATCAAAGGGATCAAAACAAGGGAGGGAAGAGCACACGGGACTAAGGTGATGGTTCACGGGTGAACTGGTGGTGGGAATTTTATGGGGACTACACGATGATGTAAAAGTTATAAATGAGGGCCTCCCCTGGTGGCGCAGCGGTTGAGCGCTGGGTTGCGAGGCTGCCCGCAGCCTCTGCAGCACCAGTTCAATCCCCGGCCGCCGGCAAGGGTCCCACAAAAAAAAAGTTATAAATGAAAATAATTAATTAAAAAAAAACAGTGTCAGTATATCAAGGAAGTTGTCTACTCCTGTGAATTCGACTGACTTTTTCCAAATTTTAGCTAAAGCTGTTATTATTTTAGAACTCAACATTTTATTCTAAAATAAAACTTTGGGGCCTCCCCGGTGGCGCAGCGGTTGAGCGCTGGGTTGCGAAGCTGCCTGCAGCCTCTACAGCCGGTTCGATCCCCGGCTGCTCCCCGGCCACCGGAGGAGGGTCCCACATGGTGCGCAGACCTCTCCTGGTGCCCGCTGCTCCCCTCAGCAGTGTACTTCCGTCCTTCTGCCTGCTCTGCTCCCCGCTCTGGTGAATTCTCTCACCCTCCCGCGCTTCTGACTGTACCCAGTGCTTGTATAAACAAAACAAACAAACAAACAAACAATAAATAAATAAATAAGACATGCCTCTAGAAAATTAAAAAAAATAAAATAAAATAAAACTTTGATGTATTTCATATTTAAGGACTACTGAACCACTGTTCTTTAGGATTTTCATAGTCTTTGGTCACAATATTTTGTTACATGGTCAATATGTAACCTTTATGTGTTTCTACTTAAGGACATTTTATTTAATATATATTGTTGACTCATTAATATTGAACTCACAGCCAACAGCACCTACATCATGACTAAACAAGGTTATCTACCACACGCTTATTTGTAAGGCACATCATAACCTTACTATGTTTAGGAAATATTAGACAGCATTTCACCATATGGTTGAAGGCCAGGAAAAACTGCAAAATCGTCAACAAAAAGCCTAAGAATGCAAAAATCTGAACAGACTTCAAAAAGGACACTTATTTACAGTATAAGAGCTTGAAACATGAAAGCAGAGTATTGCTTTACAGGATCTTATGCACCAGGAAACAAATTTTTCACTGAACTGTCCATATTGGTGAGTACTGATCTGGAGGTCACAAACAAATTTTACTTAGTAGGTAACTCACAAACATGGAATTCCCAAATAGTGAGAATCAACTATATTCTGAAAAGATGACTATGATGGACATACCGATTTGAACTCACAGAATGGAGGAATCTACTCAAAAGAAACCAGGCAAAACTATAAACAAACAGAAATATGTTAAGGCTATTTCTCCCTTGGCTCTATAAAGTTTTTAGTCATTTGCCTTACTATGTTATGGAACAACAATTTCAAATAATAAAATGCCAGCTAAGTTGCAGTATCATTATTTATCCTGAACTAGATTTTCTTCATCTCTTTCAACCAGAATATATCCCAAGAGAATGAATGCAGAAGCAGATACAGGAACTCAGCTGTCTTCTTATAAGCCAGACATTTAAAAGATATGCAAAAACGTCATCATAATGTTAACATACAATTGGCTTATTTTTAAATGAATTAGTTTTTCCATTTTAATTTCTAATAGAGTAATAAATACTGTAAATAAATACCTTGCCCTCATAACACAAATCCTACCCTACAAAACCAAAGCCAATAGTATCCCAGAGCATTGCTCCTTCACTTTCCTAGGTGGGAATTCTCTCTCCTCTTCCCCACAATTCATCTAAGCCTGCTGTCCCTTCTCCAACACCTGGATTTGGTTGTACTTCCTCTGTACTCCTCAAGTGGGTACCCAACCCTTGGCAGGGGAATTCTCAAGAGGACTGTCACTACTTTCATATCTCCACCACTCTACTCCAAAACATGATGCCCAGTTCTCAAAAGCAGAGAACTCAACAGTCTCTTCCACTTCCACTTTCTCCTCTCAGAGTCTCATGCCTGGAGACACTGGCAATGCTTATTAAAGGAGACCTTCCCCATCACCTTTACTTGAATCCTTCATTACCATTACCCTCTGTGCCAACCACTTAATGTTGACAAATGTTACCTAATAATGCCATTATACTTTCCTACTGAATCTAGCTTTTATGTCTCGTTTATCTTTCTCAGCATCAACCTAATTGAGAACAGGTGCCCATTAGCTTCTAATTTCAAAGCTCTAAGTGTGTGTGTTGTGGGGGGCGGGGGGCTGTGAAGGAGAACCTTACACATTAGTGTAGCCACAAACAAGCTCAGAACCTTTTGAGTTAAGTATTGGACAGGTTAAGTCTTCATGCTATAAAAGCGTGTGTCTTAAGAAGCACATTTCACACGGGCCACTCCTCACTTCAACAGCACCCACAAACTGTCCTACAGACACTACGGTTCCCAATCACATACATTCAGAAACCCCAAATACATCTATCTCTAGCTGACTCTACAAGTGCCAGGGGGCCAAGTCCTGCGCTGAGTCCAGCACGATCTAATGGTGTAGCCTTGGGGGGTATAGTGTGACCTCCCCGGCGTCTCTCTCGACCCACCGCCGCGGGTCTTAAGCCTCTAGGCCCAGGCCCCACCCACCCCCGCTTCCCGAGTCTCCCCACCCCTTGCAGGCCCCGAATCTCATTCATCTCTCTCCCCTCTCATCCTCTCCCGAGGCCCGCGCCCGTCCCAAGGCGCCCTTCTGCAGCCCCTCCGGACCCTCTCTCCTGTACTCCTCGTGCTTCGCCAAGGGCGGAGGGTCGTCGCCAAGGGCGGAGGGTCGTCCCCGGGTCCAGCCGCGCGGACAAGCGCAGGGCTCCAGGGCGTCGGGGAGGAAGCCGCGCTCACCTGCACCGCGAGGCCGAGTCCCTCGCGCACAGCGTAGTTGAAGGACTCCACATGCGCCCGCGTCAGCTCCTGCAGCGCTGGTTTTTGCTGCTCCCGCGGGATCCCGTAAGAGGGGTCGGTCAAGTGCTTCAGGCTAGGCCCGCTGGGCAGGTTCCGCCACCGGCCGCAGGAATCCATGCGGCCGCCCGCACCCGGAATCCCAGCGACCACTCCACGCGCGCCGCGAAGAATGGCAGAAGAGCCGGCGCCCGCGGCCTGCTGGGAAATGTAGTTCTCCTTGTCACCCCGCCCTTGGTCCTTCCATTTTATAGGGTCGACTTGGAAGCAAAACCACAGACTGAACGAGCCGGTTTAACACTGTGCAGATCCAGACGGTGCCAGGTCCTCTCTGCTTACCCTGCCGCTCCGGAGAGACCCGGAGGTGGAAACTTGACCCACCCTCTGCCCCACGCCCTGTTCAGGTTGCGACCTCTTTGGCTCTGGATTTAAAGACGCGATCTTCAAAACATACCCTTTTATCCTGTTATCCAGTTGTGGGATCCAAGGCTGATGGGACTCTGGGGAGGCACCCCTGGCTTTAAGGAAAAGGCAGATGTTGCGCACCTGGCTGCAACTTCTACCCATCTCTTTCGTTGTTCCATTTTTTTTTTTTAATGGTATTATTTTTTATTGAGGTAACAGTTGATTTACAACACTGTGATTTAGAGAGAGAGGTGCACACCTTTTCAGATGTATGTTACCACACGTACCCCTAATCCACCATAATCCCCCACCCCCTTTCCGGAAACCTCAAATCTGTCCTCAGATTTCTATTTACCCAACTCTTAAATCCTGAAGGCTCATTACTGGAATGGACAAGAAGTAGTCTACCCTAGCTTTTTCTCTCCCCGTCTTCTGGGGAGCTGGGGCAGATGGAAGGCCTTACCATCCTTAAAAGCCTTTTTTTAAAAAAAGATTTGTTTTATTTATGCATACAAGAACTGGGGCACAGGCCAGAGGTGTGTGGGGGTGGGGCAGTGAGAGGATTCACCAGAGACAGCGTCGGGAGAAAGACAGGCAGTTGGACTGAAATACACTGCTATGGGGAGCAGCGAGCGAGCCAGGAGAGGTCTGCTGCGTCATGTAGGTGTAACAGGGTGGTCCCCAGGAAAGGGGGAGGTTCCAGGTTCCCTGCCCCACCCAAGGAAGGGTGGAGCTGAGCAGGAAGAGGAGAAGCTGCAGAAGAGACTGAGGAAAGAAGCAGGATGGAGCCAGGAGACCTGGAGGAGGCACATGGAGCCTAGAGACACGTGAAGAAACTGTGCTTGTCTTTTGGTCGTGAACTGGGTGACACAGATGTGGGTGAGACCCGTGGGGAGGTGACCATGGCAGCTTTTATCTTGATGTTGATTTTGCTCTTTTCCTTCCGGGCTTGTCCGGTTGTTTGTGACCCTTTTCTGTGGGTCCCCACTGGAAGGTGCTTTAGACTTGTAGCAGGCTTTGGGCTTTGCTCTGCGCCATTCCCATATGGATGGACTTTTACCCACGAGGGGATGGGTAGCTTTGGGTGCTTCATCTAGAAACTAGACTCTTTGCCTCACCTGTATTGTTTCCTAGTTTTTATTAAAGTTCCTTCCCATTAAAGTCTCCTATGTTTTGTGTTGATGCGGCGGATGGCAGAACCCATTTAGAATAGGCAGGTTTGCGGGGTTTGGGCTGACCCTCTCCCTGTCCTATAACATAGGTACCTCCCTGTCCAGGGAGGGATCGAACTCGTGCTGCAGGGGCTGCAGATAGCTTCACAGTGCTCTGCCTGATCCCCTGTGCCACCAGGGAGGCTCCCTCCTTAAAAGCCTTTGAATCTCTATGAATCCTGTGACTCACTTAATCTCCCCAGAATGGGGGTTTATCAGGGAATGCCTGCAGATGTCTTTCAGCGTCATCTTTTGTGTATATGTGTGTTCAACAGTTGTAACCTGTGTTGCAATGTAACTGACATAGTTTAATTTGCATTTCTCTAATGACTAATGCTGTAAAACATCTTTTCATGTCTATTAGCTATTTTTCTAATTTCTTTTGTTTTTTTTTTAAAGATTTATTTATTTATTTACACAAGCACTGGGTACAGTCAGAAGCGCAGGAGGGTGAGAGGATTCACCAGAGCCAGAGCGGGGAACAGAATAGGCAGAGTGACGAAATACACTGCTGAGGGGCACAGTGGGCGCAACAGGAGAGGTCTGTGTGCCATGTGGGCCCCTCACCTGTGGCCGGGGATCGAACCGGCGCTGCAGAGGCTGCGGGCAGCTTCACAGCCCAGCGCTCAACCGCTGTGCCATCAGGGGAGGCCCTCTTTTTCTAATTTTTTTTGAGAAATGTTTAGATACTTTGCCTATCCTAAAATTGGATTGTCTTTTTGCTGAATTGCAATAGTTCTTTATATATTCTGGTTCTTATCAAGTATATGATTTCCAATTGCTTTCTTTCATTTTATGGGTTTTTACTTCCTTGATGGTGTCCTTTGAAGCACAAGTTTTTGGTGTTGATAGAGTCTAGTTTAGGTTTTTCTTTTGTTGCTCATGCTTTTGATGTATTTAAGAAATCACTACCTAATCCAAGATACATAAAATTTACACCTAGATTTTTTTTTAAATTTTCCACAGTGGCAGTATGATAACCAATAAAGTTCATCTGAGGTACAGTTATTGCTAATTATAAAAAAAAGATTTACATCTATGTTTTCTTCTGAGGGTTTTTAAATTTTAACTCTTAGTTGTAAGCCTTTGATCAATTTTGAGTTAATCTTGTATGTTGTGTGAGAATGGCATTCAACTTTATTCCTTAGCATGTGGAAATATCGTAGGGCCATTTGCTGAAAAAGATGCTTCCTTCCATCCATTAAATTGTCTTAGCTCCTTGTCAAAAATCAATTGACTGTGGATGTGAGGGTTTGTTTCTGGGTGCTCAATTCTATTTCCTTGATCTGTATGTTTATCCTTATACTAGTACAGCATAGACTGATAAAGCGCTATAATAAATTTTGAGGCCTCCAACTTTATTCTTTTACCAGATTGTTTTGGCTATTTCTGGTCCTTTGTTACTTCCACATGAATTTTCGAGATAGCCTGTAAATTTCTACAAAAAAGGCAGCTGGGATTTTTCATAGGGATGGTCCTTCATCTGTACATCTGGGGTCTGTTTTCATTTTTAAAATAATTATCTTCCAATTCATGAGCATGAGTCATATTTCTTTTTACTTAGGTGTTTCTTAATGTCTTTCAAAGATGTTTGGTAGTTTTGGTGTACAAATGAACTTGTTAAATTTATTACTAAAAATTAAATCGTTTGATGCTGATAAAAATTGTTTTCTTAAATTTTCAAAATTTAAAGTTTTACTTTTAGAAATACAATTGAATTTTAGGTGTTGATCTTTGGCAACCTTGTGAACTCATTAGATCTATCCTTAAGATTTGCAATATATAAGCTCTTGTCACCCTCCAATCTAGATGCCCTTTCTTCCTTCCTTTTATCTGACTACTCTGTCTAGAATCTTTAGTATAATATTGACTAGTGTGACAAGAATGGGCATCTTTGTTTTGTGCCAGATATTAAAAAGAAAGCTTTTAGTCCTTCATTATTACCTGTGATAGAGGCTATGAGTTTTTCCAAAGATGCCCTTTATCAAGTTGAGGAAGTTCCCCTTTTATTCCTAGGTTGTTTTCTTCTTCTTCTTCTTCTTTTTTTTTTTTTTTGCTGTTTTCACAAAGGGTTGTGTGTCATATGCTTTCTCTATGTATATTGATATGATTGTGGTTTTTGTCCTTTGTTCTATAAAAATGATTACATTGATTGCTTTCGTATTATAAACAAGCATTGTATTCTTAGGCTAAATCCTACTTGGCCCTGGTGTATAATTGTTTGTATATGTTGCTGTGGTTGCTATTATATTTAATTTTTTCATCTATATTCCCAAGAGGTATTGGTATGTTGTTTGCTTTTATCTTTGTCTGATTTGGGTGTCACAGTATTAATGGTGTAATCACAGACTGAGTTGGCAAGTGTTCCCTTCTATTTTTTTTTGAAGACTTTGTGAAGGATTGGTGTTAATTCAATTGTATGGTTGTAGTTTTCAGTGCCAAATTTTCTCCTTAGTGCTATTTTTAAATAATTTTTATCTATTTATTGATGTTTTCTCTCAGATAACACATCACTCTTTTAGCTCCTTAAACATATTCTAACTAAATTAAAGTCTTGTATAATAAGCCTAATGCCTGGACTTCCTCAGGAAAAGTCACTACTGACTCCCTTTTCCTTCCATGGGCTGTATTTTCTTCTTTTCTTGTTTGAAAATTGGAAAGTTTTAAAGGTTCAACTTTGGAAGTGAGATATTCTCTCCTCTCTGGGTTTTTATTGTTGTTGCTGTTATTTAGTGCCTTTCCAGAACTAATTCTGTAAGACCTGTATTTTTTGTTGTACGGCCACTGGAGTTTCTGCTGTTAGCATAATGGTGAACTAATGGTAGAACAGAGATTTTTTTTAATTGCCTGGAACCTGTAAGTCTCCCAGTCTTTGCTAAGGAGCTGTGTTTGTATGATGTGGTCATACTTATACAATTTATGTAACTCTGCTGTGTTTACTTCCAGCTTGTACAGATCTTTCCTAGTCAGAGGTGAAAGCTGAGGAAATTCAGGTCTCCTTGGGGTATGCACACAGCCCTGTGCACATATGTGTCCTTATAGTGTTAGGAATATTTCAAAACTTCAAAACCGCCTCTATGGCAATCTCAGTTACCATCTTTTCTTTCTAAGCTTTTTGGTCAGTTTGGTGTTTGCTCCCACTGGAAGTTGAGATGTTAATTGCTGCTAATTATTTCTGACAGATGAACTGGGGAAAAGGCTGTTTACACTCAGAAACACGTCAAACAAGGGCCTCCCCGGTGGCGCAGCGGTTGAGTGCTGGGTTGCGAAGCTGCCCGCAGCCTCTGCAGCGCCGGTTCGATCCCCGGCTGCTCCCCGGCCGCTCCCCGGCCACTGGAGGAGGGTCCCGCATGGCGCACAGACCTCTCCTGCCGCGCCTGCTGCCCCCCTCAGCAGTGTACTTCGTTCCTTCTGCCTGTTCTGCTCCCCGCTCTGGCTCTCGTGGATTCTCTAACCCTCCTGCACTTCTGACTGTACCCAGTGCTTGTATAAATAAATAAATAAATCTTTAAAAAAAAGAAAGAAAGAAAGAAACACATCAACACATCAGTGGGCACTGATGTGGATCTGACAGGTCAAATAATGACATTTCACTGGGAATGGGGCATTGTACCTTTTAATAGCTATGTGGCTATGGTGGGGCTCTTGGTTTCTAAGGCTCTTGTAGAGCTAGGGAAGGGTGGATAAAAATAGGACAAGTTAAAATGTCACAAAACTTGTTGTTATTACTGAGATGCAAATAATTTTCTTTAATTATCTCCTGGACTGTTGCAAGTCTTTGGATAACCTCTAGTTTTTACCAACAATTTCACTGCTTTTATGAAAGAAAGGGTTTTCAAAGGTTCTTAATGTGCTATTCCCACTCATGTTCTTTCATGTGGATTTTGAAAAGAAGTTCTGCTTGCATAAATCTTCAAGCTGTGCAACCAAGTATTCCACTGGACAGGAGTTTATTTTCCTTTACCTTTATGGATCCTTTTGGGAAAACCTCTTTAAAGTATTATGGGACCTCGGGGGCAATGAGAACTTCAGAAGCAGTTAATGACAGCAAATTGAGCTAGACTCTAAGAGAAGAACTGCAAAACCTTTGAACCCATCCACTCTCAGGATCCTAGGGTCCAAGTCTGCTTGTCCCCAAACAAGTTTGGTAGGCACCAGAAACTTGGATGCTTAAGGCTAGTGTTTCTGGTATGGAAGGACATTTCTCTGTGCCCAAAATATGTTTAAGGAGTGAAACCAGCCATGGAAAGTAGGCCAACCACACAAGGGAAAGGAGTTCGCAGGACTCAGTCTTATCACACAAGAAGTTACAAGTTAATTACAGTTTACACAAACTGTACAAGGACATCTCTGAGACTAAGAACCCCTGTGGTGGCTTTGGAAAGTCTCAGTAAGGACATCTTGGTGTCTGGCTAATTATGGAAGCAGCCTCATTTTAGAAGCCCCTCCACCTCCACCCCATGTTTATTTTTTTTTATTTTAATTAATTCAGTTATTTATACAAGATCTGGGGTGTAGGCCAGAAGTGCGGGGTGTGAGAGGATTCACCAGAGACAGAGTGGGCAGCAGAACAGGCAGATCTACTAAAGTATACTGCTAAGGGGAGCAGTGGGGGAGACAGGAGAGGTCTGCTGTGCCATGTGGGTCAGCTCCCTGGCCAGGAATAGAACTCATGCCGAAGTGGCTGGTGATAGCTTGATAGCTCTGTGACTTAACTCCTGTGCCACCAGAGAGGCCCCCACCCCATGTTTAAAGCACACAAAAACCTCCTTCACAACCATGGATCTCACCCCACAACTTGCATCCTGATTTAGACAACACGTGTAAGAGATGACAGACTAGACTGTGATAGCTGAAATTGTTTCAGTGCTTGACCTAGTTCATGGTTTTGAAGGACAATTTGGTTTATACATTGTGCAACCTGCTGGTGTCAGCAAGTGATGCCAACATCTCACCTGTTTTCTTATGATCTAAGGGCTCAGAATGTTTTTTACATTCTTACATTCTTTGGGGAAAAATTAGAGAATATGCAACAGAGAGCCTCTATGACTTATAAAGTCTAAATATTTGCTATCTGAAACTTTACAAAACTCTGCCTACCTCTGGTTAAATGGTTTCAAATAACCCATGACATCCTAGGACAGCCAACACCCACAGTAAGATGACAGAACCAAAGGGCACGAAAACACTTGAAATATCATTACTTTACTTTAATGCTCCAGGCATTTTAGACATTCATAAAGTCACCTTATTTCAGAAGTCATTTCCTCTTAGGTACAGATTCAGCGTCCACGATCAGAGACAAGGTATCACTGAACTTTCTCTATAATACCCACATACTACAGGGGACCCATGCTGGCACCCTGTCTTCTCTGGTAGAGCTCCCCACCATACCCACAGTGAGGCTGCACCACCCCTACCACCCCTACTTGACAGCCTCAAATGTTCATGTAGCTTCACGCTGCTTGTGGGATCTGTGGATTTATACATTTCCAGCACTACCAGATATTCCAAGTCTGTGATAATCATCCCGAGGCACTAGTGAGACATCACATCAGCACCTGCTCCATTGTATCATACAGACACTGAGGCACTTCATATATTCTGGGTAAAAGAGTTTATAATTACCACAGGAATTAATTGTGAGGGAGAGGTCTTTTCTGTCAATAATTAGTAACCTTAACAGATATTTAGCAGATATTTAAATTCATGTCTGTTTACATTTGTTGTCAAGGCTGCATAAACTGCTGAAGTAAATGAGAGCGTGTTTGAGTTTCCAGCGCTATGAGGAGAAGCAAAGAGAACCCGCTTAGACAACACTGGCTTGCATCATGAATACAGAGGCAACAGCTGGTCATTCTTAAAGGCCCTGTCCTTCCAGAAGGGATTTATTAAAGCCCCAGGGTTTGACTCTTTCAAGGTAAAAATGTTTGTTGTTCTTTCTCAGGCAGCGCTTCCCAGCATCTTGAAGCCTGCTTCATGTCTGAGGTTCCGATTTCACTGGTCAAGGGTGGGAGGAAGAAAGGGAATATGTGGACATCAACATTTTTAAAAACTAATTCCAGCATATAGCCAGTACTGAGAACCTTGGGACTAAAGGTTCTTGAGTCTTGCTAATCTCATCTGTCCTCACTGAAAGTCCTTGAGGTAGTCCCTGGGTCAAGCAATACTCTCTTCCATGAGATAAGAAACTAAGGCACAGAGAGGTTAGCAGGTTCCTCTGACACTGTGCAGCCAAATGACAGCACCAAGATTGGAATGGACATCTCCAAATAAATGACACCTTGTCCCCTAGCGACACGTACACGGACTATACCTATGAAGACTGACTGGGGAGCAAGGTGTGACCATCTGTGCCAAGGACATCATGGAAGGGTATGGAACAGTTCTGAGCTAACCATTTCATCAAAAGAGAAACAAATGGCTAAATACTTATTTGAAACCATGTGAAAAATAAAGTATAACTTTTTTAGGGACTGATTACTTGCACATATATGCTATATTAATTAAGGTTTCTTAGAAATTCCACCAAGACCCACAGACTTCCTGTTTGTGATGCTTTCTGTATTAATTCCTAATTTACTTCTTACCTGTCATTATAAGAGCTGGAAAACTCTTTAATGTCCCTGTAATGTAGGTCTAAAAAAGCACTACACATCTGCATTTGCACGTGACCACATGATACAAACCTCTGTGCCTCCCCCATCATTAGCCCACTATGCTTGCCAGGTACCCAGTACCCTCTCCTGGGTGTTCATCTGCCCATGATTTGCTTAGAAGTCCAAAACACTAACCCATCAGCTGCACTGGGCCTCCAGAATTGACTTTTACCACTGACTATTTTATTTCACTCAGGATGCAAACTTCACTATTCACATTCTGGGTAACTACCAAGACTTATTTTGCAAAAACAAATGCCCTGCAATCTCACCTAGTCGTCCCTTCCTCCATTTCACATGACATAATGCCTTCACATTCTACACCCACTGCTGCATCTGTGAAATAATTTTATCATGATTCCCTTCTCCACTGTAAGCTCCCACATCACATCCTGGATGAGGAGGCATAGCCTTTTCCTTTTAAAAAAGTCTCCCCGACTGCAGAACTGTTTCTTGAGCCAAGTAGAATCAAATAATGAAGCACACGCAGGGACAAAGGGAGACATAGCATGTCCTAGGGAGGAAGATGCCTTTCCACGGACTGCTGTGGTTCCAAGCACACTCTAAAAAAGGTCCTGCTCCTCAGTTCACACTGTAAAAGGCATCTTGTTCTTCCCACTGCAACTTATGTGGCCTCCTGAAGACTACGTAATATTCATCGATGCTAAGTGGGTACTACACCTAACAGGACATATTTATTGACTTACAAGATGCAGTGTGGAGCTCTGAAACGATTTTTTTCCCACTTGGAGACATACACTTACTTATTCAGAGCCCCTCCCTCATTTCAAGAGGCACACGCACAGCAAATCTCCTTGGAATAGAATCTGCCTCTCCAGCTCCTGCAGAAGGGGCTTGGAAAGCAAGGAGAACAAAAAGAGGCAATACTATCTGTGCCCGGGGCAGTGCCACCTGGGGGTGGGGAGACTCTATCCTCCTGCCCCCTAGAGGGGTTTTCACAAAAATTAAAATTTAAAAAAAAAAAGTGAAGAAAAGGGAACTTTGCAAAAGTGCATGTAGAATTCTGGTTAAAACAAAGATAACTGAGGCATCATATTTCAAAGACCCACCACCCTCAAGTATGAAGTAAAGCAAGACACTGTGTTTTTTCTCGCTCATGCTTATTTGATGCTTACGAGTTTGCCACTTGGTTTCTAAAACATGCAGAGAGCAGCGTTTGTGGTTTAGGTGTCCAGGCCATACCAACCCTGACAGCTGACTCACCAAAGACTATCAGGAACAGAAGGAACCCCCTTCACTGCCACGCAGCCCACAGCACAGACCAAAAACTAGTGGTGCATGCTTGTCCGGAATTTCATGGTGCAGTGCCATGGAGGGGGATGAGTAGGGACCACCCAGGCAACCTCCAGAATGCTCTGACATCCAACGCACGTCCCAGAACAGAAGGGTTGCAGCTGGGCGGAGAGGTAAGGCACTAAGGCTGCAGCAGGTAGGAAGACACCAACCAAAGGTCCAAAGCTACAACCCCGGGAGGAGAGGCGCTGTTCACGACGCTGCCTTAGGATAAAAATCAGATTTTTTAAAGGATAAGAACATAAAATAATCAAATTCCTGTTTTTTTGCCCTCCAAAGGATACTTTGCTTTCCCCTCAGAGAAATCTGCCTCAGTTCTCAAATTGGAACAGCAGCGTAGAGGGCTCCAGAGCAAGCACTTGTTGGGGAAGTCACCTTCTTTTCCCACGCTCTCTCTTCCATCATGTCTTTGCAAGTCGCCTTTCCTTTTTCCTGTTTCGGCTTGAGGATAAGCATTCCGGACATTTCACCTTCCCCTGGAGTAGGACCAAATACTTCTTCTGAGGCAGCTCTGAGCACCCCCTGGGTCACAGCTTGATGAACGCAGCGGGCAGGGTGGGCTGCTGCTCGGTGTCTGGGGGCGGGAAGACACTGGATATGGCTATGTCCACGATGCCCTGGCACAGCTCTGGGTAAAGCTTCCTGGAAAGTGTTTAGAAACATATCACTGAGGGTGGTGATCAAAGTTTTCAGGATCTGCCCTAGAAATTCCATCTATGAACACATTTCTAAAACTGGTTTCTACTGGATATATACAAACACCACAGAAGGCACTGCATGAGGAAGAAGCATCCCCTAAACAAATATTTCTGGGGCCACCCTGGTGGTGCAGCGAGTTGAGCACAGCACTGTGAAGCTGTCCCCTGTCTCTGCAGTGCAGGTTCGATTCCTGGCTGGCCAGGGAGATTCCCACATGGTGCAGCAGACCTTTCCTGTCTCGCCCACTGCTCCCCTCAGCAGTGTATTTTGGTCCATCTGCCTTTTCTGCTCCCTGCTCTGTCTCTGGTGAATCCTTTCACCCTCCCGTGCCTCTGGCCTGTACCCCAGCTCTTGTATAAAAATAAATAAATCTTTAAAAAAAACAAACAAAAAAACCCAACAAATATTTCTGGAAGGTCTTGCAGGTAAACAGGCACCTCCTGCTCTGGCTGGCATGGAAGAACAAATAATTTCACTGGAGTCTGTCTGTGATGAGTATGTGTGGAGGAGAAGCACTCAGCATGGTTGGGGGTTTTAGGAACGACCACCACGAGTGACAGCTAAGCTAAGGCCTGGAGAATGAATGAAGCCTCACAGAATGGATGACAGGGTAGAAGAGAGGATGAAGAAGAAAGAGACAGTCACAAGTGAGTTGGGGGTGGAGAGAAGAGGGGTAGCACAAATGGAAGGAGGGGCAGATGCCAAGAAGCAAGACCTCAGAGCATCTGGGAAGTGCCTCAATGCAGTGTGAGGCTGGAGACAAGGTCGGGTCAGGCCATACAGGGCCCGTGGTGATTTTAAGATCATGAAATTGAATAAGGTCACATGCAGAGAAAGTAGCGGATAGAGAACATCCAAGTGAGGCCCTGGCTCGGGCAGAGGAGGAATAGGAGGTCAATCTCGCCCATTCTTCCTTAGTCACGTCTTCCCAGTACAGAGTGTGCCAAACCACCACCCAGTCTCAGCAAGGGTGTGGTCAGCTGCCAGGAATGGTCTGAGAGGTCCGGGCAGGTAAGAACAGGGGAAGTCACTGGCCATGGCAACAAGGACTTGGGAACTTCAAAGAACAGTGTCTACAGGGCAGTCAGGATGGAAGCCAGTTTGGAAAGAGCCAGACATGGTTGGGAACGGAGGAAGAGGAGATGGCTTGTGCAGACCTGCTTCCCAGGAGTCCGGCTACAAGGGGAGGAAGGTGAGGGCAAGGTCCCTGGAGAAGGATGTGACATCACATTTGGAGTTGCTATGGACACAATGCTGGTGGCACCGCACAGTACAGAAGGAAGAGGGCGACACTGAAAATGAGATCCAGGAGAAGACGAGGGAAGGCAGGACAGGGAAGGCTTAGAGCACAATGGCAGGATGAGCCTTTGACAGGGGGAGAGGAGAAAGGGGGGACAGGAGAGAGTGGGCATACCATGGTGGAGCTTCCTTCCGACCTCCTCACCAAACATTACCCACCAAGGGGGATCTTGTACATCCTATACTTTATGAAAGAGCTGTCTTGGTCTGTGACCTGTATTTGTCTAGTCTCTGTCTGGTCCGGTTTCTCTCCACTAAGGGCAGGGCTTATGTCTCCCAGGCTTATGTCTCCCAGGGTTACCTAATGAGTACTTGTTAGTTGCAGGCATGGACAAATGAGACACAATCGCACCTGTCATAGCCATCAAGCAAGTGGCAAAGGCATGGCTCCTAATGAAAGAAGTGCTATGTGTCACTACTGCCTCTTTCAGGTACAGGACTTTCTCCTAGAGCTTGAGAAATCACTCCATTTTCCCCAAGATGTGGACATGGGGAACCATGAAAGATCTTGACATCAGGAAAATGGGTCTTAGAGCTAATATTGTGACAGGATTAAGTCTGAATAACTTTCCCTTACATATAAGGTACCTACAGTGCAGTCTCAACTTACTTTTCATCTTCATCTTCCCGTCCCCCATGGCACTAAGACCACGCTGCAGCCAGGCTTCTCCTTGAAGGGAGGTTCTATTCACCAATGCACCACCCCCCAGATGAGCCAGCACAGAGCAAGACCCCACTGGGGCTGTGTTCCCATTCTGAAGGCTCTTCCCTGATCCCCTTGGTGCATGTGAGTCTCTTCTCCTACAGTCCAGCTCCATCCAGCCCCACGATGTCTACGATGCCTCTCAGGTTGCTTCTTGTCTGGGAGCCCCTGAATGTCTCAGTCGTCACTGTCTCCCCCACCATAGGACCCTGCTCACTCAGCTCATCAGTCATTTGTTTTGTTGAAACTCACGGCATCTACCACTCAAATCCAACGTAAGTGGGGAATGGGAAAGGAAACGACGCAGCGAAGTGCCCTGTGTGCCAATGTACCCCCCAAAGGACCCCAATCACTGCAGCAGCTCCCGCACAGAAGGCAAAGGGTTTTGCTTAACACCTGGTCGAGGAAGCCCTCCACCTCGCCATGCTGGGCTATTTCACCTGTGAAACCAACCTCCCACCTGTTTAAACACAAAGGCACTGGGGCTTACTGAGCACAAGCAGGGGCGCCGTTGACCTCAATGAGCCAGACCTTCAGCTCCTCGTCCACCATGAAGTCGAAGCCGAAGAGCTGGAAGCTCTGGTAAGGGAGGTGCTTGGTGCTGATGGCGGGCTCCACGCTCAAGAGGCAGCTTCTGTGGGCCAGAGGGGAGAGCACTCTGAGAACAGCATTGGCTGAGAAGGAGCACAAGGGATGGGCTTGGATGATCTTATATAAAATCTGTTCAGAAAAATCAGGTTTGACTTAAGTTTTTTCCTAAATTTATTACCAATTAATCATTCAAGGTCATGCCCAAGCAATTTGTTAGAAACCTCCACAACCAATCATGTTCTTACAAGTAGAGGCAGCTTTCCCTGTCAGCAATGAGTCACTATGGCCTCTATAAATGTGGATCTGTCCAAGAGAAAGGCTGCCACCACATGTTTGTAATAAATAAAACATTTCCAGGTATTTTTGTCATATAAAAGAACAACTTGTCTTTGGTAAAGAGCAGATTTGAAAAAAAAAAATGTTGGTCTTGTTCATTTCTTTGCACTAGCTCCAATTCTAACGCCAACTTATTACTAAATGATTTAAGATATATATTATATGTATATACACACACATTACAGAGCAACCAAATATTGAAATAGAGACTAGAATTACTAACATCAACTACTGTTTGAAAAAATTGGAGGATTTTAGTAAAATGGAAAAAAGTTGAAAGTGAATCTCAAGGGGCCTCCCTGGTGATGCAAGGGGTTAGGTTGTAGCACTATGAAGCTATCCCCAGCCACTGCAGCATGAGTTCAATCCCTGGCCAGGGAGCTACCCACATGGCACAGCAGACTCTCCTGTCTCTCCCACTGCTCCCCTCAGCAGTGCATTTCAGTCAATCCGCCTGTTCTGCTCCCCACTCTGTCTCTGGTGAATCCTCTCACCACCACCCCCCGACCTCTGCCTACACCCCAGTTCTTGGATTCATAAATAAAAATAAATCTTTTATTAAAAAAGACTCTAAAATTATTAGACTCTATGTCCTTCTACATAGGTGTGTTTTTAGAAGGAAAGAGATACAGGGAACTGGCTTCCACATAATTAACTTTAAGATGATTAGTAGCTTTGGACTCATGAAGTCTGCACTCTATGAAAGTTTAAATTCATGATTTTAGAGAGGGGCTGAGCATTCTATGAACATGGAGTCAGGGCATTGCTCCCCAAACCTCCTTCCACCATTCCCTTCTTCTGTGTCAACTTCCTTTTCTTTCTCCCCCAAAAGGAAATTACATCTATAGATATAATTAAATATTTAACAATAATTTTGGACAGTCATGTAAGAACCAATTGGATAAGTTTCTTCTCCCATCCATTCTTAGCCTGCATGAGAAACCCCTCTATCACATGTGTTTCCATATCTTAGTTTCTATTCTATGAGACAATATTTAACTTTTGTTTTACTTGAAATACCCTTTATTATAATTAAGAAAAGCTTTAAAATTTAATAGATTATCATGGTAAAAACAAACCCAACAATACTAACCAATAAAAAGTGAAAGAAACATTACATTCTGACTAAAAAAAAACCAAAAGCCAGAACCAAATCAAAACTAAATATTATTTTTTACCTCCTGGAAGCTCAAGATTAATAATTTACTGTAAAAGACTTCTTTTTTCATCATCAGAGACATTACATGTACTTCTTTTTTCAGTTGGAGTGGGAAGTTAGGGGGAGGCTAGTTGGGTTGGGAGGGAAACATGAGTGCTGTGAGGTGCATTTATAGCACCAAAGGAGCAGCACTTTCTAAACTGCACAGAACAAAGAGGAGGGGGATGGTATAGCAAATATCCAAAAAATCTTCTGCCTGAAATAGGATTCTTTCTTTAGCATTTTTAATTTATCTGGTGTCAGAATTCTATCCAACTATCATTCCCAAAGAAATAAGGCCCTGAGTCCTATAATTATTCTGCTAGACTCGAGGTGAGAATACATCAAGAAAAAGTCTCAGTCACCAGGACAGAGTGGTACTGACAGGGCAGATAGATCAAAAGATGGGAGATCCTAGGGGCAGATCCTCATATTAATGGCCACCTGACTTATAACATTATAAGACCCGGCAAAATGCAGTGTGGAAAGAAAGGGCACTCTTATGCACAAATGGTCCTAAGTCAGTGGGCTAGCCTTGTGGAAAAACATGAAATTTGACATATAACAATTCAGATTATAGGTTTAAAATATAAGAGATAAACCTCAGATAACCATCAACTATAGACAGGACAAATCATGGAATATTCACACAATGGAATATTCACAGCAGTAAAAAAGGATGCATTACTATGTACAACAACAGAGATGAAATCAGATACAATGCTGAGATAAGGTGAACATAAAATAAGAAATATAATTCCATTTCCATAAAGTTTAAGAAAAAGCAAAAGGAATCTATGGTAGTAAAAAGAAGCGTGGTTACCTTTGGAAATATATATATGTATATATTTTGAGAAAGTTCAAAGTCTTCAGGGATTCCATAAATGTTTTATATTCGGATTTGCAATATGATTAGGTGAAAGTAGGCATAATTAAAAAGTCACTATGCTGTGCACTTAAGATTTGTGGACTTTACCATATCCAAGTTTCACCTCAATTTAAAAAAAAAACCTCTATTGGGCCTCCCTGGTGGCTCAAGGGGTAAAGCACAGCACTATGAAGCAATCCGCAGCCAGTGCAGCACAAGTTCGATCCCTGGCTGGCCAGGGAGCAACCCACATGGTGCAGCAGACCTCTCCTATCTTGCCCGCTGCTCTCCTCAGCAGTGTTTTTCAGTAGATCTGCCTGTTCTGCTCCCCACTCTGTCTCTGGTGAATCATCTCACCACCCCACCCCTCACACCTCTGGCCTGTACCCCAGCTCTTGTATGCATAAATAAATTAAAAAAAAAAACCTCTACTGGACTTAATAAAATATGATAAATGCATAGATAACACTAAAAAATTATTTCCAGGCTTATTAAGAAACAGTATCAAGAGAAAAAACCAAGGAAATAGAAAGAGACCTATAAATTAAGAGTTGGCAAACTTTTTCTACAAAGGGCCAAACAGTAATTGTTAGAGGTTTTGTAGACTACATACAGTCTCTGCTGCATATTCTTTAATTTTTCAAAACCTTTTAAAATAAAAATCAAAGGAGAAATGTGAGACACAGAGAAAGGAATAATCTCCATGTAATTAGAGACCCAGAAGAAAAGATAATAGTTGAAAAGACAACGGACAAGAACATTCCAAAACAAATAAAAAATATTAAGCCACAGAAGCATTATAAAGCCTACGCAGGAATAAATACAAAGAAAACCACACAAATTTCACAGTAAAATTTATAAAATGAATCTCAGAAAAAGGAAAAAAGAGCAATACTAAGATTTCAGCTGACTTAACAGTAAAGATGGAAGTCAGAAGATAATGGCATGCTACCTTCAAAGTGCTAAAAAAATTAACTGCTGATCAAGATATTTGTTTCTAGAGCAATGTCCTTAAAAATAAAGGTAAGTATACTAACAAATAAACACTAAGAAAATTCATCTCTAGAAGACCTAACTTAAAAAGCACTAAAATTAGTTTTTTAAGACTAAGGAAAATGATCCTAGATAAAAGCAAGAAAATGCAGGCAAAAAGTAAAGCAACATGTAGAGTTAACATGTATGGATAAATCTAAATGATTATTAACGACACATAAAAATAAAAAATAAAAGTGCTTTGTGAGTTTAAAATATACATAATCACCCACAATCAAACCCCTCTCTGAGTCTTCCCATCTTCCCCTCCAGAGTTAACCTCTACTCTGAATTTTGCATTTAATCATTTTTTGTTCCTTTCTATATCTTTACCATATATGTACATTCCTCTAACTAATGTACTATTTGGTTTAGTTGCTTTTCCATTATATGAATAAAGTATGCCTGCATACATCTTCTTATATGCAGTTTATATTTTTTGCTTGACATTATGTTTGTGTAATTCCATGAAAACATCATTCAGGAATAATCGAAATAAAGACATTAATTGGAAAACAAAGGATTTATCACCAGCAGAATTCCTCTAAAAGAAATGCTAGAGTGCAAAGGGGAGTGACAAACCTGGAACTTTAGATCTAAAGGAAGAGCAAAAAAAAGGTAAATATCTGAGTAAATATAAAATAATATTTTAATTTAAATATTTAATATTTAAAATTATTTGAAGAGTGTTTCTAATAGACAGCATATAGTTTGGTCTTTTTTAAAAATCTAATCTGACTAGCAAACATATATTTTATGACTGTTGATGGCAAAAATTTTATACTATTATGTGGTAGAGATTTCAATGTGTGTAGAGTAACAGAGGAGACAAGTGAACTGAAGAAGATGGTAAGGTTTCTGCATCTTATTTGAGGGATAAATCAATAATTCCGAGGAGACTATAAAGCATTAGGCTTGTACATTATAATCCCAGAGTGACTACTAAAAAGTATAAAGATATGCTGTTAAAATTAAACAGAAAAATTAAATGGAACTCTAAAATATTTCAAATAATTCAAAAGAAGGCAGAAGAGGGAGGAAAAAACAAAAACTATCGGGAACAAATAGAAAATAAATAATAAAATGCTAGCTATAAATCTAACCAAATTAATAATTATATTTCATTGAAATGGTTTAAATACACCAGTGGATATACAGAAATTATCATATTGGATTAAAAATAAAACAAAACAAAACCCAACTATATGGTATCTATAAGAAACCCACATTGCAGAATAAAATAGAAGTGAAGGGGTGGAAAGAGACATACCATGCAAACACTGATCAAAAGAAAGTAGAGTGTATATCAGACAACAGACTTCAAAATAAGAAATAACACCAGAGACAAAGATAGAAATTACATGACAATTGGTCAGTTCCCCAAGAAGAGAGAACAATTCTAAATGTGTATGTACCTATCTTGAAAATATAGGAAGCAAAAAAGACAAAACCATAACTGGAAACCAATGCATTTCCTTTCACAATGGAAGGAATAGGTAGAACTAAGAATTGGCAAGGACTTCAATAGCAAAATGCAACTCAACTCAAACAGCACTACCAGCCACCCTCACCTGACACTTACAGATCCCTCTGTCCAACTGCAGCAGAGTAACATGAACATAAATGTTCACTAAGATGGACCATATTCTGGGCCATTAAACAAACTTAAATAAATTTAAAAACATGAGACCATACAAACCACATTCTCTGACCATAATGGAATAAAAGTAGAAATCAGAAACAGAAAGGAATGTGGAACAATCTCCAAATATTTGGAAAGTAAGCAAAAATTTCTAAATAACACACGAGTTGAAGATGGCTTCAGCAAGAGAAACCAGAAAACATTTAATAAAATAAAAGCACAACATAGCAAAATCTGGGGCATGCAATCAGTGAGCACATGAAGGGAAACTGCTAACATTAAATGTTTATACTTTTAAAAAAATGAGAGCTTTCAAATCAATGATCTAACCTTTCACTTTAAGGAAAGTAGAATAAGAAGCAAATTAAATCCCCTAACGTGGAAAGACAGAAATAAAGAACCTAAGTCAGAGAAATCAAAAACAAAAAGATAGAGAAAACCAACAGTCAAAAGTTGACTGTTTTTGAAAGGATTAATAACACTGATAATGTCTGGTCAACCTGTCCAAGTAAAGAGAGAAGGCATAAATCAGCAATGTCAGGAATGAAAAAAGTGATATCATTACAGGTTTTATTGATATTAAAAGGAAAATAATAAGATATTATAAATAATTTTGTCTTTAAATTAGACAAATGAAACAATTTCTTGAAATGTACGAACTCCCAGAGCTCCTCAAGACACATACAACCAAAAAAGATACAATAAAGTTACCTTATAATATGTTTGATTTGTAGTAAGATACTACTTTCCAGGGTATGTTCAAAGCACTTGTTAGGTATTGATTGAACTCCTCAAAGAACATTTCGTTCCCTTCTTCATACTTCCCATAGTTTTTTGAGTACTCCTTTTGAATGCAGTGATTGGTCAAATGGCAGGTCTTGTCTTGGAAATTATCAACATGGTATGGTTCTGAGGCAGTCCGAAGTACACCCTCTCTATAGAGGTAGATATTATATTGATGATCCACCAAGACCCAGCTCCTACAAGTCAATAAAACACTGCTTTATTCAACTCACCCAAGGTTTCGCCATATTATATATATCATTCGCACACCTTGACTCTTTTGAGAGGAATCAGAGGATGGAGGTAGGTTCTAAAGTTACAGGAGGACTGAAAGCTGACCACAGCTATGGAACTAAAGCATTCAGAGATGGGGAGGGTGGCGGAGGGTAAGCACAAAGAGGGAGGAAGCACAATGGACTATGGCTGATTTGATGGCGGGTACACTATGGTGATGATACCTAATGTGGGGTGGGATCATAATGGTAGCCCAATTTAAAAAATAATAAATACATTTATAAAAATAAGGTTACAGGATGCAAGTTATGACACTTAGCAAGATATGGGTTATACCTCTAATGAGGCAAACAAAATACTTCACCACAAATGACCAGAAGACTTCGATCTATTAAAAGAGAGCATTTTGTAGAGATCTGGATGGGTTAAGGTTTAATCACACTTGTTGCTCCTCTAGTAATTTTAAAAAGATTATTCCTCCTGAAGCTGATCTGACATAAGACTGGTGTTCAAGGGCCTCCCTGGTGGCGCAGTGGGTTTGAGTGCAGCGCTATGAAGCTATCCACAGCCTTTGCAGTGCAGGTTCAATTCCCAGCCCGCCAGGGAGATACCCACATGGCGTGGCAGACCTCTCCAGTCTCGCCCGCTGCTCCCCTCAGCAGTGTATTTCAGTCAGTCTGCCTGTTCTGTTCCCCACTCTGTCTCTGGTGAATCCTCACACCCCCACACCTCTGGCCTGTACACCATTTCTTATCCGCAGCCACTGCAGCACGAGTTCAATTCCCGGCCAGGGAGGTGATCCACATGGTGCAGCAGACCTCTCCTGTCTTGCCAGCTGCTCCCCTCAGCAGTGTGTTTCAGTCAATCTGCCTCTTCTTCTCCTGCTCTGGTGAATTCTCTCACCCTTCCACACCTCTGGCCTGTACCCCAGTTCTTGTATAAATAAATAAATTTTAAAAAAAAAAGTTCATGAAATCCTTAAAAAGTGGGACACAAATAATTAAGTGAAGACTTATTATTTGAAAGGGGGAAGGTGTTGTGTCATCTGTTGTATCTGAATTATGTGTTCTATGTACATCTCTCAGTTTCTTTCATGAGCAAGTACTATCTGTACTATCTATATATTTCTCTTTGGTTCCATCAGTTATGTTCATTAAAAGAATACTAAGAAAATTCATAATTTTAATAACATTTTCTAGAAAGCAAAAAGAAATGTTAAAAGAAAAATAGAAAATGAGGTACAGAAGCTCAGTTCCATTCAGCAGCACTCAATTTTGGTAACATTAAATACAAAACTTTCTTACATTCCATGTGACCCCTCTCATCACACACTACTGCAATTTTTTCAGATGGGTAAAACAAAACCTCCAGACACAAATGCATTACCGAATGTCAAACTTGCGATGACCTGGCTCCAGAAGCAGAGGGTGCTCAAGGTATTTCTGGATCACGTGCACCTGGCCCTGGTTGTCTATAAAATCCAGAAGCTCTGTAGCCTCCGAGGAGATGAGAATGCCTTCACCTGACAGGGCAAAATCAAAACAGAATTAGTCCAGGTTATCCCAAGAGAAAAAGCTCTCTAGAAAGCCAGAAAGAAAATACTAACTATAGGAAAATTGACAAGAGGCTTTTATTAGCCTTCTTACTCTTCTCTTCTTCCCCACTTCTCTCTGCCAATTGCTCAAACCGCCCCTCTTCCCACAAGCGCATCAGGGTATTAACTCTTTTTCCCTATAGAATATGAACACTATCTCAGCAGGCTTCAACCATGAAATTTCATATTCACAGACTTTCAAAGTGTCTAGCAGCCTAAATAAGTGCCACCCCACTAGTAAGCCACTGGCTACCACCATGAAGACTGTATATTGCTTATGGCCAATAAACCCACATCTAACCCCGTATCTTACAGAATATCAAGAAGGTCAGGACATAAAGATGAATGTAGAAATACATTCCTCGTAACACTATAATATTAAAAAATGGGATACATTCAAAGTGCCCATCAACATTAAGTAAATGATACAATAGCCTTCTGAATGGCTTTATTGAAATACATTGTGCATGCCATAAAATCAAGTTTTTATTATATTCAAGGTTTTGCAACCATCACTATAATGTAATTTATAGCATTTCATTAACGCCCAAAAGAATCCATCCCCATCAGATGTCATTCTTTATTCACTCTTCACACTAGCCCTAACAATCACTAATTTACATTCTTTCTGTATGGATTTGCCTATCCTAGATGTTTTATATAAAAGGAATCATATGGTATGTAGCCTTTTTGTGTATGGCTTCTTTCATTTAACATGTTTTCAAGGTTCATCTATGTTGTACCTTGCAGTACATTTCTTCATTTCTTTTGTGACTAAATTATATTCCATTACATGGATATACCACATTTTTTTCATTCATTCAATGATTGACAGGTTGTTTAAGCTCTGTTTGCTCTTATAAATAATGTGGGACACAAATATTATGTGAGAGGAGACAGAGTGGGAAGCAGTACAGGCGGATTGACTGAAATACAATGCTGAGGGGAGGAGTGGGTGAGACAGGAGAGGTCTGTTGCGCCAAGTGCGTTAGCTCCCTGGCTGGGGATTGAACTCGTGCTGCAGTGGCTGCCGATAGCTTCATAGTGCTGAGACTTAACCCCTTGCACCACCAAGGAGGGCCTAATCTTGTGATTTAGACTTGCATTTCCATAATACTAATGATGTTGAGCATGAGCTTACTGACTATATATCTTCTTTAGAGAAATGTCTACTTATATTCTCTGCTAATTTCTTAAGTGGGTTGTTTGTTATTTTATTGTTAATTTGGTTTTTTTTGTTTTTTTAAAAAAAGATTTTATTTATTTATGCATACAAAAGCTGGGGTACAGGCCAGATTTGCGGGGAGTGAGAGGATTCAGAGTGGGGAGACAGAGTGGGGACCAGAACAGGCAGATCGACTGAAATAGACTGCTGAGGGGAGCAGCAGGCGAGTGAGGAGAGGTCTGCTGCTCCATGTGGGTTGCTCCCTAGCTGGCTGGTGATCGAACTCACGCTGCAGAGGCTGTGGATTGCTTCATAGTGCAGTGCTTAACCCCTTGTACCACCAGGGAGGTCCTTATTGTTAATTTGTAAGAGCTCTTTATATCTGGGTGCCTTCTAAGGTCAATGGCTTACAACATCTTCTCCCATTCAGAACAGCTCACTCTCACATATTGCCCTCTTAAAGCCACAACTACCTTCCTCCCACCACCACTCTCCTGATCCCTGGCAACCACCAATCTTCTCCATTTCTTAAATTTTGTAATTTCAAAGTATTATGTAAAGAGAATTATACAGTATGTGGTCTTTGAAATTGCTTTTTCATTCATCATTACTTCCCTGAGGATTCATCCAAGCTGTTGCATTTACCAGTAGTTCCCTTCCCTTTTATTGCTGAGTAGTACACTCCATGGTATCAATACACCAGTTTGTTAAACCATACACCAGTTAAAGGTCATCTGAGTTGTTTCCAGTTTGAGCTATTATGAATATAGTTGCTATGAGCAGTTATGTGCAGGTTTAATCTAGGGCGTGTGTGCCTTGCCACATGAATTTTAGAATAAGCTTGGTGTAAACAAAAATCTTGCAGGCTCTTGATAGCAATCATATTAAAGATACAGACCAATTTGGGGTGAATCAGCATCTTTAGTACGCTGATTCTTGCTATGCATGGACATGATTTGTCTGTCCATTTATTTAGTTCATCTTTGATGTTTTTTCAGTTACTTTGTAATTTTTAGCATCTAGATCCTGTATATACATGTCTTGCTAAGTTTATACATAAGCATCTCATTTTCTTTGGTGTGAATATAAATGTACCATGGTCTTAGTTTTAGTTCCCACATGCTCATCACTAGTATACAGGAATGAAACTGATTTTTGTGTGTTGATCTCATCTCTTGCAACCTTGCTGAACTCATCTTTCAGTTTTAGGACTTTCCATCTATGCTTTAGATTTACAGTTCATAGTATTTGGGTCTCATACTTTCAGTACAGATTAATTTAATACTGCATCTATCCTAAAAGCCAACCCCTTTTTCATCTACCCCATTTTTGTCACTTGTACCATTTGGTTAGCCTCTTTAAAAAGAAATTGCAAATCATTTCGGAAAGCTCCCTTCTCTTCATGAACATGACTCATACTTTTTCAGCCCCCTTAGGAACCACACTCAAATTTCTTAGTACCTCTTTATTGCCACCTGCTAATTCTTCACTATAGACCTTGGTCTCTCTTTTGCTATAGCACCTTGCATACTACTTTGAGAATAATCATCTTAAAACATCACTCTTCTACTAATACTCTGAAACTATTTCAATCACTAGTGACAACTTGCTCTCCAGAATCTGGTCACATTCCCTCTCATCCAACCTTACTTTTCTTCTTATGTTATTTCCTTATTAATGATTTCTTACAGAAAGTTAATATATCTAATAATACTGGTAGGTGGGTAAAATTAGTGTGAAGGAGATACTTTTTATAAAGTTTAAGAAATTATTATTCAGAAAACATAGCATTAAGGGAAATGGAAAAGTTATCCACAGTCTTATTTCCTAATGTATATTTTCCCTCCATGTTACCTTTCTTTGCATAGGAGTTCAATCATGGTGAACTCACTTCTTTATCCTTTTTCACTTTATGCTGCCAATATTTCCACTGTTTCTACATTAACTTCACAATTATGTTAGTGGCTGAAAAAAGTACACATTTGTGGATGTAAAAAAAAGTACACATTTGTTTACTGATTGCTGGACAATACGACTGTTTTTAAATAATATTGTGCTATGACTGGTAACATAGTAGTAAGTTTGCAGTAGATCACCCTAATTTCCTTTTGAAATACTTCCCTGGACTAAATTTTCAGGAATGAGATTAGTGGGCCAAAGAACATGAACACATTATGGCTCTACACTGTTATTCTATCACTTTTTCAAAGGGCTGTGGATTACCACTAAGTGGGAGAGCTCACAAACTTCAGCAACAGTGTCACTAAGGGTAACTTTATTTTGTAGATATACAATGATACGTA